>NC_083718.1:38403022-38619980 GCF_028564815.1 Eubalaena glacialis
CACAGTGCTTCAGTCAGGCGATGTCGACCTTGGAACTTTCAATCGCCCAGCAGTGCTTCGGGAGAGGGGTCCATCATATCAGACTGGTTGTAAAGTCACATTTCTGCTTGAGGTGAAGGGTCGTCAGCTTTGAGTTCATACAATCAATGTTACTCTCCGGATAGGATTCAGGGCAGCTAATATCTAAGCCGGGAGTGTGACATGCATTGCTCATGACACCGGCCCCCACTCTGTTACCAAGACTGGTTTCCAGAGGTGGAGGTCTGGCTCTCCGCCGGAGCAGGCCGTGTGTTGCCCTGCCCTCTGCATGCACAGAGTGGAGGCCAACGACCCATGTGGCTGGAGCTCACTCAGAAGCCGCAGTTGACACTTTGGGTACACCGTGTTCTTCCATGACCTGGGTCCAGGCGCGAGAGACCCTGCAGTCCTGAGAGGCCTACCAGTGTTAAAGCAGTACCTTCACTAAGGCTTCTCAGACAGAGCTGCACTCCCAACACTTTTCACGGCTCTCGAGGACTTTCCTTTGGCAGCATGCGGGCAGGTTTCCGAACCACTAGCCAAGAAGGCTTTGGGATGAGCTCCTAGCGAGGAACTGCACACACCCCCTCGTTCTTGCGAGAAAACTCACTCTTCCTCACTTTGCCTCCCCGGGAACTCCTACGGTGAGTACAAGACGGGCAACAGGACCCTTTTTCAGGCAGCTCTGAGCACCCAGCTCTCCGGGTTGCCAACGGGACAGATTTCGCTTTTCTCGTCCGGCCTCCTTTTCACGGTTGCCACACAGCTCATGTAGTTGACGTTCCGGGAACCAAAGGAGGCCCGTGTCACATACTGTACTTCTTCGCTGAAAGCGCTTTGGAAAGCCAGTGTTCCTCCTGAAGTAAATTGCGCGAGCCAGTGAACGCCTTCGTTTCGCCTAGGTCATGGTACATCTCCCGAAGGCCTAGCCACCTTCAGAGGACGACTGCCTATTTCTCCCTCTAGAGGTAAAGTCCTGGTGCTGCTTCAGGGAGCAAGAGGTCAGGTATGAAGTCCGAGAACTCACCGTGTAAGCACGGTGGTTTTCCAAAAGCAGCTCAGGGTTACAAAATGAGGCCCCCTTGCATTGCCCAGAAGCCCCGGTATCAACGTGTTCTTCAGGCTTCCTCCAAGCTCTCCAAATCTAGCTCTCCCATGGAGGAAAAACGTTGTTGCCCAGCCTCCTGCATACAAAACAGTAGAGTCCAAAGACCCATGTGGCTGGATGGTGCTCAGCAGGCACAGATGCCACTTTTGGTACACAGGGACCTTCCTTGGAATACGGTGCAGACGCTCGCATCCTCAGACTTTGAAAGGCACACCCGCATTTACAGCTCTTTAGTGGGGAAGGCCTCTTTGAAACTGCTGACTGCGACTCTGCTGGTGGAAACACTGCACCTTACTTTGACTCTGGCGCTCGGCTGACATTCGCCATAGATAAAGTCCTGTGCTGGATGTGCTCCTAGCAAGGCATTGCAAGCACTCTGTTTCTTTGGGCAAAGTCTCCGTTCCTCCCCGGGTATTCCTGCAGGGTTGAGAAAGTTGGCGACCACAGTGCTTTTCATGAAGCACTGATCATCCAAAACACGGACTTTCCTTGCAACACGCGGGCAAGTTTCCTTATGACTAGCCAAGAAGGCTTTGGGATGAGAACCTAGCAAGGAACGGCACGCACTCCGGTTCTTCCAAGAAAATTCACTCGGCCTCAGGTTACCTCTCAGGGTAATCCTGGGGTGAATAGAAGACCGGCAACAGGACTGTTTCTCAGGCAGCTCTGAGGACACATCTCTCTGCTTTGTCACTGGGGCAAATTGTGCTGTTCCCGTCCCTCTCCACTTTCACGGTTGACACCTAGCTCATGTACCTGAAGTCCACAAGCAGGTGAAAGAGACATGCCACACACATGTGCCCTTCCATGAAAACACTTTGGCAAGCAGGAGTCCTCCTGAGGTGAATGGTGTGAGCCAGTGAATGATCTAGTTTCACCTACATCACCGTGGATCTTGCAAAGGCCTGACAGTCTTCAAAGGCTGAGAGCACATGTCTCCAGCTGGATCTGAAGTCGACGTGATGCATGCGAGGGGAAGACGTCAGCTATGAATTCTGAGAACACTTGCCATGGCGGTGTTTGTTCCAGTGCAGCTCAGGTTTACAAACTGGGGTCCCCTTGCATTGCCCAGAAGACCAGGGAGAAAACTCGTCCTGAGGATTCTTCCATGCTGTGGCTATCTGGCTCCCCGATGGAGGAAACACATTGCTGCCTGGCCTTCTGCATACCAACAGTAGAGCCCAAAGACCATCATGAGGCATGAGGTTGCTCAGAAGGCACAGATGACACTTTGGGTACACAGTGATTTTCCTCGGAAACTGGTGCAGACGTGAGCGTCCTCAGATATGTGAAAGGCACACCAGCATTACAGCACTTCAGTGGTGAAAGCCTCGGGTCTACTTGTGACCACCAACTTTGCTGATGGAAACACTGCCCCTTACTTTGAGTATGCCGCTCAGTCGACATTCGCCTTAGCTGAAGCAGTCTGCTGCATGAGCTCCTGGCAAGGAACGGCAGGCGCACTGTTTCTTTCGAGAAAACTCACTCGTCCTCCCGGGCAATTCCTGCAGGGTGTCCAACATGGGCGCCACCCCGTGCCTTTCGTTCAGTTTTCTCGCCCCAAGCCTCCTGCTTCCAAAGGGGCAAAGAATGCTTTAGCCCTCAGGATCCAGTTTCTACGTGCAAAGCCAGCCTGTGGAGCAGCACCTTCTGCCCAGCTACGAGAGAGCCATGCGACACACTAGGCGCTCCTGTGAGGACCCTTTTGTAAGCAGAGGTTCTGCGCGAGGTGACGTGCCTAGTCACCACAGTGCTTCAGTCAGGCGATGTCGACCTTGGAACTTTCAATCGCCCAGCAGTGCTTCGGGAGAGGGGTCCATCATATCAGACTGGTTGTAAAGTCACATTTCTGCTTGAGGTGAAGGGTCGTCAGCTTTGAGTTCATACAATCAATGTTACTCTCCGGATAGGATTCAGGGCAGCTAATATCTAAGCCGGGAGTGTGACATGCATTGCTCATGACACCGGCCCCCACTCTGTTACCAAGACTGGTTTCCAGAGGTGGAGGTCTGGCTCTCCGCCGGAGCAGGCCGTGTGTTGCCCTGCCCTCTGCATGCACAGAGTGGAGGCCAACGACCCATGTGGCTGGAGCTCACTCAGAAGCCGCAGTTGACACTTTGGGTACACCGTGTTCTTCCATGACCTGGGTCCAGGCGCGAGAGACCCTGCAGTCCTGAGAGGCCTACCAGTGTTAAAGCAGTACCTTCACTAAGGCTTCTCAGACAGAGCTGCACTCCCAACACTTTTCACGGCTCTCGAGGACTTTCCTTTGGCAGCATGCGGGCAGGTTTCCGAACCACTAGCCAAGAAGGCTTTGGGATGAGCTCCTAGCGAGGAACTGCACACACCCCCTCGTTCTTGCGAGAAAACTCACTCTTCCTCACTTTGCCTCCCCGGGAACTCCTACGGTGAGTACAAGACGGGCAACAGGACCCTTTTTCAGGCAGCTCTGAGCACCCAGCTCTCCGGGTTGCCAACGGGACAGATTTCGCTTTTCTCGTCCGGCCTCCTTTTCACGGTTGCCACACAGCTCATGTAGTTGACGTTCCGGGAACCAAAGGAGGCCCGTGTCACATACTGTACTTCTTCGCTGAAAGCGCTTTGGAAAGCCAGTGTTCCTCCTGAAGTAAATTGCACGAGCCAGTGAACGCCTTCGTTTCGCCTAGGTCATGGTACATCTCCCGAAGGCCTAGCCACCTTCAGAGGACGACTGCCTATTTCTCCCTCTAGAGGTAAAGTCCTGGTGCTGCTTCAGGGAGCAAGAGGTCAGGTATGAAGTCCGAGAACTCACCGTGTAAGCACGGTGGTTTTCCAAAAGCAGCTCAGGGTTACAAAATGAGGCCCCCTTGCATTGCCCAGAAGCCCCGGTATCAACGTGTTCTTCAGGCTTCCTCCAAGCTCTCCAAATCTAGCTCTCCCATGGAGGAAAAACGTTGTTGCCCAGCCTCCTGCATACAAAACAGTAGAGTCCAAAGACCCATGTGGCTGGATGGTGCTCAGCAGGCACAGATGCCACTTTTGGTACACAGGGACCTTCCTTGGAATACGGTGCAGACGCTCGCATCCTCAGACTTTGAAAGGCACACCCGCATTTACAGCTCTTTAGTGGGGAAGGCCTCTTTGAAACTGCTGACTGCGACTCTGCTGGTGGAAACACTGCACCTTACTTTGACTCTGGCGCTCGGCTGACATTCGCCATAGATAAAGTCCTGTGCTGGATGTGCTCCTAGCAAGGCATTGCAAGCACTCTGTTTCTTTGGGCAAAGTCTCCGTTCCTCCCCGGGTATTCCTGCAGGGTTGAGAAAGTTGGCGACCACAGTGCTTTTCATGAAGCACTGATCATCCAAAACACGGACTTTCCTTGCAACACGCGGGCAAGTTTCCTTATGACTAGCCAAGAAGGCTTTGGGATGAGAACCTAGCAAGGAACGGCACGCACTCCGGTTCTTCCAAGAAAATTCACTCGGCCTCAGGTTACCTCTCAGGGTAATCCTGGGGTGAATAGAAGACCGGCAACAGGACTGTTTCTCAGGCAGCTCTGAGGACACATCTCTCTGCTTTGTCACTGGGGCAAATTGTGCTGTTCCCGTCCCTCTCCACTTTCACGGTTGACACCTAGCTCATGTACCTGAAGTCCACAAGCAGGTGAAAGAGACATGCCACACACATGTGCCCTTCCATGAAAACACTTTGGCAAGCAGGAGTCCTCCTGAGGTGAATGGTGTGAGCCAGTGAATGATCTAGTTTCACCTACATCACCGTGGATCTTGCAAAGGCCTGACAGTCTTCAAAGGCTGAGAGCACATGTCTCCAGCTGGATCTGAAGTCGACGTGATGCATGCGAGGGGAAGACGTCAGCTATGAATTCTGAGAACACTTGCCATGGCGGTGTTTGTTCCAGTGCAGCTCAGGTTTACAAACTGGGGTCCCCTTGCATTGCCCAGAAGACCAGGGAGAAAACTCGTCCTGAGGATTCTTCCATGCTGTGGCTATCTGGCTCCCCGATGGAGGAAACACATTGCTGCCTGGCCTTCTGCATACCAACAGTAGAGCCCAAAGACCATCATGAGGCATGAGGTTGCTCAGAAGGCACAGATGACACTTTGGGTACACAGTGATTTTCCTCGGAAACTGGTGCAGACGTGAGCGTCCTCAGATATGTGAAAGGCACACCAGCATTACAGCACTTCAGTGGTGAAAGCCTCGGGTCTACTTGTGACCACCAACTTTGCTGATGGAAACACTGCCCCTTACTTTGAGTATGCCGCTCAGTCGACATTCGCCTTAGCTGAAGCAGTCTGCTGCATGAGCTCCTGGCAAGGAACGGCAGGCGCACTGTTTCTTTCGAGAAAACTCACTCGTCCTCCCGGGCAATTCCTGCAGGGTGTCCAACATGGGCGCCACCCCGTGCCTTTCGTTCAGTTTTCTCGCCCCAAGCCTCCTGCTTCCAAAGGGGCAAAGAATGCTTTAGCCCTCAGGATCCAGTTTCTACGTGCAAAGCCAGCCTGTGGAGCAGCACCTTCTGCCCAGCTACGAGAGAGCCATGCGACACACTAGGCGCTCCTGTGAGGACCCTTTTGTAAGCAGAGGTTCTGCGCGAGGTGACGTGCCTAGTCACCACAGTGCTTCAGTCAGGCGATGTCGACCTTGGAACTTTCAATCGCCCAGCAGTGCTTCGGGAGAGGGGTCCATCATATCAGACTGGTTGTAAAGTCACATTTCTGCTTGAGGTGAAGGGTCGTCAGCTTTGAGTTCATACAATCAATGTTACTCTCCGGATAGGATTCAGGGCAGCTAATATCTAAGCCGGGAGTGTGACATGCATTGCTCATGACACCGGCCCCCACTCTGTTACCAAGACTGGTTTCCAGAGGTGGAGGTCTGGCTCTCCGCCGGAGCAGGCCGTGTGTTGCCCTGCCCTCTGCATGCACAGAGTGGAGGCCAACGACCCATGTGGCTGGAGCTCACTCAGAAGCCGCAGTTGACACTTTGGGTACACCGTGTTCTTCCATGACCTGGGTCCAGGCGCGAGAGACCCTGCAGTCCTGAGAGGCCTACCAGTGTTAAAGCAGTACCTTCACTAAGGCTTCTCAGACAGAGCTGCACTCCCAACACTTTTCACGGCTCTCGAGGACTTTCCTTTGGCAGCATGCGGGCAGGTTTCCGAACCACTAGCCAAGAAGGCTTTGGGATGAGCTCCTAGCGAGGAACTGCACACACCCCCTCGTTCTTGCGAGAAAACTCACTCTTCCTCACTTTGCCTCCCCGGGAACTCCTACGGTGAGTACAAGACGGGCAACAGGACCCTTTTTCAGGCAGCTCTGAGCACCCAGCTCTCCGGGTTGCCAACGGGACAGATTTCGCTTTTCTCGTCCGGCCTCCTTTTCACGGTTGCCACACAGCTCATGTAGTTGACCTTCCGGGAACCAAAGGAGGCCCGTGTCACATACTGTACTTCTTCGCTGAAAGCGCTTTGGAAAGCCAGTGTTCCTCCTGAAGTAAATTGCGCGAGCCAGTGAACGCCTTCGTTTCGCCTAGGTCATGGTACATCTCCCGAAGGCCTAGCCACCTTCAGAGGACGACTGCCTATTTCTCCCTCTAGAGGTAAAGTCCTGGTGCTGCTTCAGGGAGCAAGAGGTCAGGTATGAAGTCCGAGAACTCACCGTGTAAGCACGGTGGTTTTCCAAAAGCAGCTCAGGGTTACAAAATGAGGCCCCCTTGCATTGCCCAGAAGCCCCGGTATCAACGTGTTCTTCAGGCTTCCTCTAAGCTCTCCAAATCTAGCTCTCCCATGGAGGAAAAACGTTGTTGCCCAGCCTCCTGCATACAAAACAGTAGAGTCCAAAGACCCATGTGGCTGGATGGTGCTCAGCAGGCACAGATGCCACTTTTGGTACACAGGGACCTTCCTTGGAATACGGTGCAGACGCTCGCATCCTCAGACTTTGAAAGGCACACCCGCATTTACAGCACTTTAGTGGGGAAGGCCTCTTTGAAACTGCTGACTGCGACTCTGCTGGTGGAAACACTGCACCTTACTTTGACTCTGGCGCTCGGCTGACATTCGCCATAGATAAAGTCCTGTGCTGGATGTGCTCCTAGCAAGGCATTGCAAGCACTCTGTTTCTTTGGGCAAAGTCTCCGTTCCTCCCCGGGTATTCCTGCAGGGTTGAGAAAGTTGGCGACCACAGTGCTTTTCATGAAGCACTGATCATCCAAAACACGGACTTTCCTTGCAACACGCGGGCAAGTTTCCTTATGACTAGCCAAGAAGGCTTTGGGATGAGAACCTAGCAAGGAACGGCACGCACTCCGGTTCTTCCAAGAAAATTCACTCGGCCTCAGGTTACCTCTCAGGGTAATCCTGGGGTGAATAGAAGACCGGCAACAGGACTGTTTCTCAGGCAGCTCTGAGGACACATCTCTCTGCTTTGTCACTGGGGCAAATTGTGCTGTTCCCGTCCCTCTCCACTTTCACGGTTGACACCTAGCTCATGTACCTGAAGTCCACAAGCAGGTGAAAGAGACATGCCACACACATGTGCCCTTCCATGAAAACACTTTGGCAAGCAGGAGTCCTCCTGAGGTGAATGGTGTGAGCCAGTGAATGATCTAGTTTCACCTACATCACCGTGGATCTTGCAAAGGCCTGACAGTCTTCAAAGGCTGAGAGCACATGTCTCCAGCTGGATCTGAAGTCGACGTGATGCATGCGAGGGGAAGACGTCAGCTATGAATTCTGAGAACACTTGCCATGGCGGTGTTTGTTCCAGTGCAGCTCAGGTTTACAAACTGGGGTCCCCTTGCATTGCCCAGAAGACCAGGGAGAAAACTCGTCCTGAGGATTCTTCCATGCTGTGGCTATCTGGCTCCCCGATGGAGGAAACACATTGCTGCCTGGCCTTCTGCATACCAACAGTAGAGCCCAAAGACCATCATGAGGCATGAGGTTGCTCAGAAGGCACAGATGACACTTTGGGTACACAGTGATTTTCCTCGGAAACTGGTGCAGACGTGAGCGTCCTCAGATATGTGAAAGGCACACCAGCATTACAGCACTTCAGTGGTGAAAGCCTCGGGTCTACTTGTGACCACCAACTTTGCTGATGGAAACACTGCCCCTTACTTTGAGTATGCCGCTCAGTCGACATTCGCCTTAGCTGAAGCAGTCTGCTGCATGAGCTCCTGGCAAGGAACGGCAGGCGCACTGTTTCTTTCGAGAAAACTCACTCGTCCTCCCGGGCAATTCCTGCAGGGTGTCCAACATGGGCGCCACCCCGTGCCTTTCGTTCAGTTTTCTCGCCCCAAGCCTCCTGCTTCCAAAGGGGCAAAGAATGCTTTAGCCCTCAGGATCCAGTTTCTACGTGCAAAGCCAGCCTGTGGAGCAGCACCTTCTGCCCAGCTACGAGAGAGCCATGCGACACACTAGGCGCTCCTGTGAGGACCCTTTTGTAAGCAGAGGTTCTGCGCGAGGTGACGTGCCTAGTCACCACAGTGCTTCAGTCAGGCGATGTCGACTTTGGAACTTTCAATCGCCCAGCAGTGCTTCGGGAGAGGGGTCCATCATATCAGACTGGTTGTAAAGTCACATTTCTGCTTGAGGTGAAGGGTCGTCAGCTTTGAGTTCATACAATCAATGTTACTCTCCGGATAGGATTCAGGGCAGCTAATATCTAAGCCGGGAGTGTGACATGCATTGCTCATGACACCGGCCCCCACTCTGTTACCAAGACTGGTTTCCAGAGGTGGAGGTCTGGCTCTCCGCCGGAGCAGGCCGTGTGTTGCCCTGCCCTCTGCATGCACAGAGTGGAGGCCAACGACCCATGTGGCTGGAGCTCACTCAGAAGCCGCAGTTGACACTTTGGGTACACCGTGTTCTTCCATGACCTGGGTCCAGGCGCGAGAGACCCTGCAGTCCTGAGAGGCCTACCAGTGTTAAAGCAGTACCTTCACTAAGGCTTCTCAGACAGAGCTGCACTCCCAACACTTTTCACGGCTCTCGAGGACTTTCCTTTGGCAGCATGCGGGCAGGTTTCCGAACCACTAGCCAAGAAGGCTTTGGGATGAGCTCCTAGCGAGGTCCTCCTAGCAAGAGGTCAGGTATGAAGTCCGAGAACTCACCGTGTAAGCATTTTGTAACTCAGGGTTACAAAATGAGGCCCCCTTGCATTGCCCAGAAGCCCCGGTATCAACGTGTTCTTCAGGCTTCCTCCAAGCTCTCCAAATCTAGCTCTCCCATGGAGGAAAAACGTTGTTGCCCAGCCTCCTGCATACAAAACAGTAGAGTCCAAAGACCCATGTGGCTGGATGGTGCTCAGCAGGCACAGATGCCACTTTTGGTACACAGGGACCTTCCTTGGAATACGGTGCAGACGCTCGCATCCTCAGACTTTGAAAGGCACACCCGCATTTACAGCTCTTTAGTGGGGAAGGCCTCTTTGAAACTGCTGACTGCGACTCTGCTGGTGGAAACACTGCACCTTACTTTGACTCTGGCGCTCGGCTGACATTCGCCATAGATAAAGTCCTGTGCTGGATGTGCTCCTAGCAAGGCATTGCAAGCACTCTGTTTCTTTGGGCAAAGTCTCCGTTCCTCCCCGGGTATTCCTGCAGGGTTGAGAAAGTTGGCGACCACAGTGCTTTTCATGAAGCACTGATCATCCAAAACACGGACTTTCCTTGCAACACGCGGGCAAGTTTCCTTATGACTAGCCAAGAAGGCTTTGGGATGAGAACCTAGCAAGGAACGGCACGCACTCCGGTTCTTCCAAGAAAATTCACTCGGCCTCAGGTTACCTCTCAGGGTAATCCTGGGGTGAATAGAAGACCGGCAACAGGACTGTTTCTCAGGCAGCTCTGAGGACACATCTCTCTGCTTTGTCACTGGGGCAAATTGTGCTGTTCCCGTCCCTCTCCACTTTCACGGTTGACACCTAGCTCATGTACCTGAAGTCCACAAGCAGGTGAAAGAGACATGCCACACACATGTGCCCTTCCATGAAAACACTTTGGCAAGCAGGAGTCCTCCTGAGGTGAATGGTGTGAGCCAGTGAATGATCTAGTTTCACCTACATCACCGTGGATCTTGCAAAGGCCTGACAGTCTTCAAAGGCTGAGAGCACATGTCTCCAGCTGGATCTGAAGTCGACGTGATGCATGCGAGGGGAAGACGTCAGCTATGAATTCTGAGAACACTTGCCATGGCGGTGTTTGTTCCAGTGCAGCTCAGGTTTACAAACTGGGGTCCCCTTGCATTGCCCAGAAGACCAGGGAGAAAACTCGTCCTGAGGATTCTTCCATGCTGTGGCTATCTGGCTCCCCGATGGAGGAAACACATTGCTGCCTGGCCTTCTGCATACCAACAGTAGAGCCCAAAGACCATCATGAGGCATGAGGTTGCTCAGAAGGCACAGATGACACTTTGGGTACACAGTGATTTTCCTCGGAAACTGGTGCAGACGTGAGCGTCCTCAGATATGTGAAAGGCACACCAGCATTACAGCACTTCAGTGGTGAAAGCCTCGGGTCTACTTGTGACCACCAACTTTGCTGATGGAAACACTGCCCCTTACTTTGAGTATGCCGCTCAGTCGACATTCGCCTTAGCTGAAGCAGTCTGCTGCATGAGCTCCTGGCAAGGAACGGCAGGCGCACTGTTTCTTTCGAGAAAACTCACTCGTCCTCCCGGGCAATTCCTGCAGGGTGTCCAACATGGGCGCCACCCCGTGCCTTTCGTTCAGTTTTCTCGCCCCAAGCCTCCTGCTTCCAAAGGGGCAAAGAATGCTTTAGCCCTCAGGATCCAGTTTCTACGTGCAAAGCCAGCCTGTGGAGCAGCACCTTCTGCCCAGCTACGAGAGAGCCATGCGACACACTAGGCGCTCCTGTGAGGACCCTTTTGTAAGCAGAGGTTCTGCGCGAGGTGACGTGCCTAGTCACCACAGTGCTTCAGTCAGGCGATGTCGACTTTGGAACTTTCAATCGCCCAGCAGTGCTTCGGGAGAGGGGTCCATCATATCAGACTGGTTGTAAAGTCACATTTCTGCTTGAGGTGAAGGGTCGTCAGCTTTGAGTTCATACAATCAATGTTACTCTCCGGATAGGATTCAGGGCAGCTAATATCTAAGCCGGGAGTGTGACATGCATTGCTCATGACACCGGCCCCCACTCTGTTACCAAGACTGGTTTCCAGAGGTGGAGGTCTGGCTCTCCGCCGGAGCAGGCCGTGTGTTGCCCTGCCCTCTGCATGCACAGAGTGGAGGCCAACGACCCATGTGGCTGGAGCTCACTCAGAAGCCGCAGTTGACACTTTGGGTACACCGTGTTCTTCCATGACCTGGGTCCAGGCGCGAGAGACCCTGCAGTCCTGAGAGGCCTACCAGTGTTAAAGCAGTACCTTCACTAAGGCTTCTCAGACAGAGCTGCACTCCCAACACTTTTCACGGCTCTCGAGGACTTTCCTTTGGCAGCATGCGGGCAGGTTTCCGAACCACTAGCCAAGAAGGCTTTGGGATGAGCTCCTAGCGAGGAACTGCACACACCCCCTCGTTCTTGCGAGAAAACTCACTCTTCCTCACTTTGCCTCCCCGGGAACTCCTACGGTGAGTACAAGACGGGCAACAGGACCCTTTTTCAGGCAGCTCTGAGCACCCAGCTCTCCGGGTTGCCAACGGGACAGATTTCGCTTTTCTCGTCCGGCCTCCTTTTCACGGTTGCCACACAGCTCATGTAGTTGACGTTCCGGGAACCAAAGGAGGCCCGTGTCACATACTGTACTTCTTCGCTGAAAGCGCTTTGGAAAGCCAGTGTTCCTCCTGAAGTAAATTGCGCGAGCCAGTGAACGCCTTCGTTTCGCCTAGGTCATGGTACATCTCCCGAAGGCCTAGCCACCTTCAGAGGACGACTGCCTATTTCTCCCTCTAGAGGTAAAGTCCTGGTGCTGCTTCAGGGAGCAAGAGGTCAGGTATGAAGTCCGAGAACTCACCGTGTAAGCACGGTGGTTTTCCAAAAGCAGCTCAGGGTTACAAAATGAGGCCCCCTTGCATTGCCCAGAAGCCCCGGTATCAACGTGTTCTTCAGGCTTCCTCCAAGCTCTCCAAATCTAGCTCTCCCATGGAGGAAAAACGTTGTTGCCCAGCCTCCTGCATACAAAACAGTAGAGTCCAAAGACCCATGTGGCTGGATGGTGCTCAGCAGGCACAGATGCCACTTTTGGTACACAGGGACCTTCCTTGGAATACGGTGCAGACGCTCGCATCCTCAGACTTTGAAAGGCACACCCGCATTTACAGCTCTTTAGTGGGGAAGGCCTCTTTGAAACTGCTGACTGCGACTCTGCTGGTGGAAACACTGCACCTTACTTTGACTCTGGCGCTCGGCTGACATTCGCCATAGATAAAGTCCTGTGCTGGATGTGCTCCTAGCAAGGCATTGCAAGCACTCTGTTTCTTTGGGCAAAGTCTCCGTTCCTCCCCGGGTATTCCTGCAGGGTTGAGAAAGTTGGCGACCACAGTGCTTTTCATGAAGCACTGATCATCCAAAACACGGACTTTCCTTGCAACACGCGGGCAAGTTTCCTTATGACTAGCCAAGAAGGCTTTGGGATGAGAACCTAGCAAGGAACGGCACGCACTCCGGTTCTTCCAAGAAAATTCACTCGGCCTCAGGTTACCTCTCAGGGTAATCCTGGGGTGAATAGAAGACCGGCAACAGGACTGTTTCTCAGGCAGCTCTGAGGACACATCTCTCTGCTTTGTCACTGGGGCAAATTGTGCTGTTCCCGTCCCTCTCCACTTTCACGGTTGACACCTAGCTCATGTACCTGAAGTCCACAAGCAGGTGAAAGAGACATGCCACACACATGTGCCCTTCCATGAAAACACTTTGGCAAGCAGGAGTCCTCCTGAGGTGAATGGTGTGAGCCAGTGAATGATCTAGTTTCACCTACATCACCGTGGATCTTGCAAAGGCCTGACAGTCTTCAAAGGCTGAGAGCACATGTCTCCAGCTGGATCTGAAGTCGACGTGATGCATGCGAGGGGAAGACGTCAGCTATGAATTCTGAGAACACTTGCCATGGCGGTGTTTGTTCCAGTGCAGCTCAGGTTTACAAACTGGGGTCCCCTTGCATTGCCCAGAAGACCAGGGAGAAAACTCGTCCTGAGGATTCTTCCATGCTGTGGCTATCTGGCTCCCCGATGGAGGAAACACATTGCTGCCTGGCCTTCTGCATACCAACAGTAGAGCCCAAAGACCATCATGAGGCATGAGGTTGCTCAGAAGGCACAGATGACACTTTGGGTACACAGTGATTTTCCTCGGAAACTGGTGCAGACGTGAGCGTCCTCAGATATGTGAAAGGCACACCAGCATTACAGCACTTCAGTGGTGAAAGCCTCGGGTCTACTTGTGACCACCAACTTTGCTGATGGAAACACTGCCCCTTACTTTGAGTATGCCGCTCAGTCGACATTCGCCTTAGCTGAAGCAGTCTGCTGCATGAGCTCCTGGCAAGGAACGGCAGGCGCACTGTTTCTTTCGAGAAAACTCACTCGTCCTCCCGGGCAATTCCTGCAGGGTGTCCAACATGGGCGCCACCCCGTGCCTTTCGTTCAGTTTTCTCGCCCCAAGCCTCCTGCTTCCAAAGGGGCAAAGAATGCTTTAGCCCTCAGGATCCAGTTTCTACGTGCAAAGCCAGCCTGTGGAGCAGCACCTTCTGCCCAGCTACGAGAGAGCCATGCGACACACTAGGCGCTCCTGTGAGGACCCTTTTGTAAGCAGAGGTTCTGCGCGAGGTGACGTGCCTAGTCACCACAGTGCTTCAGTCAGGCGATGTCGACTTTGGAACTTTCAATCGCCCAGCAGTGCTTCGGGAGAGGGGTCCATCATATCAGACTGGTTGTAAAGTCACATTTCTGCTTGAGGTGAAGGGTCGTCAGCTTTGAGTTCATACAATCAATGTTACTCTCCGGATAGGATTCAGGGCAGCTAATATCTAAGCCGGGAGTGTGACATGCATTGCTCATGACACCGGCCCCCACTCTGTTACCAAGACTGGTTTCCAGAGGTGGAGGTCTGGCTCTCCGCCGGAGCAGGCCGTGTGTTGCCCTGCCCTCTGCATGCACAGAGTGGAGGCCAACGACCCATGTGGCTGGAGCTCACTCAGAAGCCGCAGTTGACACTTTGGGTACACCGTGTTCTTCCATGACCTGGGTCCAGGCGCGAGAGACCCTGCAGTCCTGAGAGGCCTACCAGTGTTAAAGCAGTACCTTCACTAAGGCTTCTCAGACAGAGCTGCACTCCCAACACTTTTCACGGCTCTCGAGGACTTTCCTTTGGCAGCATGCGGGCAGGTTTCCGAACCACTAGCCAAGAAGGCTTTGGGATGAGCTCCTAGCGAGGAACTGCACACACCCCCTCGTTCTTGCGAGAAAACTCACTCTTCCTCACTTTGCCTCCCCGGGAACTCCTACGGTGAGTACAAGACGGGCAACAGGACCCTTTTTCAGGCAGCTCTGAGCACCCAGCTCTCCGGGTTGCCAACGGGACAGATTTCGCTTTTCTCGTCCGGCCTCCTTTTCACGGTTGCCACACAGCTCATGTAGTTGACGTTCCGGGAACCAAAGGAGGCCCGTGTCACATACTGTACTTCTTCGCTGAAAGCGCTTTGGAAAGCCAGTGTTCCTCCTGAAGTAAATTGCGCGAGCCAGTGAACGCCTTCGTTTCGCCTAGGTCATGGTACATCTCCCGAAGGCCTAGCCACCTTCAGAGGACGACTGCCTATTTCTCCCTCTAGAGGTAAAGTCCTGGTGCTGCTTCAGGGAGCAAGAGGTCAGGTATGAAGTCCGAGAACTCACCGTGTAAGCACGGTGGTTTTCCAAAAGCAGCTCAGGGTTACAAAATGAGGCCCCCTTGCATTGCCCAGAAGCCCCGGTATCAACGTGTTCTTCAGGCTTCCTCCAAGCTCTCCAAATCTAGCTCTCCCATGGAGGAAAAACGTTGTTGCCCAGCCTCCTGCATACAAAACAGTAGAGTCCAAAGACCCATGTGGCTGGATGGTGCTCAGCAGGCACAGATGCCACTTTTGGTACACAGGGACCTTCCTTGGAATACGGTGCAGACGCTCGCATCCTCAGACTTTGAAAGGCACACCCGCATTTACAGCTCTTTAGTGGGGAAGGCCTCTTTGAAACTGCTGACTGCGACTCTGCTGGTGGAAACACTGCACCTTACTTTGACTCTGGCGCTCGGCTGACATTCGCCATAGATAAAGTCCTGTGCTGGATGTGCTCCTAGCAAGGCATTGCAAGCACTCTGTTTCTTTGGGCAAAGTCTCCGTTCCTCCCCGGGTATTCCTGCAGGGTTGAGAAAGTTGGCGACCACAGTGCTTTTCATGAAGCACTGATCATCCAAAACACGGACTTTCCTTGCAACACGCGGGCAAGTTTCCTTATGACTAGCCAAGAAGGCTTTGGGATGAGAACCTAGCAAGGAACGGCACGCACTCCGGTTCTTCCAAGAAAATTCACTCGGCCTCAGGTTACCTCTCAGGGTAATCCTGGGGTGAATAGAAGACCGGCAACAGGACTGTTTCTCAGGCAGCTCTGAGGACACATCTCTCTGCTTTGTCACTGGGGCAAATTGTGCTGTTCCCGTCCCTCTCCACTTTCACGGTTGACACCTAGCTCATGTACCTGAAGTCCACAAGCAGGTGAAAGAGACATGCCACACACATGTGCCCTTCCATGAAAACACTTTGGCAAGCAGGAGTCCTCCTGAGGTGAATGGTGTGAGCCAGTGAATGATCTAGTTTCACCTACATCACCGTGGATCTTGCAAAGGCCTGACAGTCTTCAAAGGCTGAGAGCACATGTCTCCAGCTGGATCTGAAGTCGACGTGATGCATGCGAGGGGAAGACGTCAGCTATGAATTCTGAGAACACTTGCCATGGCGGTGTTTGTTCCAGTGCAGCTCAGGTTTACAAACTGGGGTCCCCTTGCATTGCCCAGAAGACCAGGGAGAAAACTCGTCCTGAGGATTCTTCCATGCTGTGGCTATCTGGCTCCCCGATGGAGGAAACACATTGCTGCCTGGCCTTCTGCATACCAACAGTAGAGCCCAAAGACCATCATGAGGCATGAGGTTGCTCAGAAGGCACAGATGACACTTTGGGTACACAGTGATTTTCCTCGGAAACTGGTGCAGACGTGAGCGTCCTCAGATATGTGAAAGGCACACCAGCATTACAGCACTTCAGTGGTGAAAGCCTCGGGTCTACTTGTGACCACCAACTTTGCTGATGGAAACACTGCCCCTTACTTTGAGTATGCCGCTCAGTCGACATTCGCCTTAGCTGAAGCAGTCTGCTGCATGAGCTCCTGGCAAGGAACGGCAGGTGCACTGTTTCTTTCGAGAAAACTCACTCGTCCTCCCGGGCAATTCCTGCAAGGTGTCCAACATGGGCGCCACCCCGTGCCTTTCGTTCAGTTTTCTCGCCCCAAGCCTCCTGCTTCCAAAGGGGCAAAGAATGCTTTAGCCCTCAGGATCCAGTTTCTACGTGCAAAGCCAGCCTGTGGAGCAGCACCTTCTGCCCAGCTACGAGAGAGCCATGCGACACACTAGGCGCTCCTGTGAGGACCCTTTTGTAAGCAGAGGTTCTGCGCGAGGTGACGTGCCTAGTCACCACAGTGCTTCAGTCAGGCGATGTCGACTTTGGAACTTTCAATCGCCCAGCAGTGCTTCGGGAGAGGGGTCCATCATATCAGACTGGTTGTAAAGTCACATTTCTGCTTGAGGTGAAGGGTCGTCAGCTTTGAGTTCATACAATCAATGTTACTCTCCGGATAGGATTCAGGGCAGCTAATATCTAAGCCGGGAGTGTGACATGCATTGCTCATGACACCGGCCCCCACTCTGTTACCAAGACTGGTTTCCAGAGGTGGAGGTCTGGCTCTCCGCCGGAGCAGGCCGTGTGTTGCCCTGCCCTCTGCATGCACAGAGTGGAGGCCAACGACCCATGTGGCTGGAGCTCACTCAGAAGCCGCAGTTGACACTTTGGGTACACCGTGTTCTTCCATGACCTGGGTCCAGGCGCGAGAGACCCTGCAGTCCTGAGAGGCCTACCAGTGTTAAAGCAGTACCTTCACTAAGGCTTCTCAGACAGAGCTGCACTCCCAACACTTTTCACGGCTCTCGAGGACTTTCCTTTGGCAGCATGCGGGCAGGTTTCCGAACCACTAGCCAAGAAGGCTTTGGGATGAGCTCCTAGCGAGGAACTGCACACACCCCCTCGTTCTTGCGAGAAAACTCACTCTTCCTCACTTTGCCTCCCCGGGAACTCCTACGGTGAGTACAAGACGGGCAACAGGACCCTTTTTCAGGCAGCTCTGAGCACCCAGCTCTCCGGGTTGCCAACGGGACAGATTTCGCTTTTCTCGTCCGGCCTCCTTTTCACGGTTGCCACACAGCTCATGTAGTTGACGTTCCGGGAACCAAAGGAGGCCCGTGTCACATACTGTACTTCTTCGCTGAAAGCGCTTTGGAAAGCCAGTGTTCCTCCTGAAGTAAATTGCGCGAGCCAGTGAACGCCTTCGTTTCGCCTAGGTCATGGTACATCTCCCGAAGGCCTAGCCACCTTCAGAGGACGACTGCCTATTTCTCCCTCTAGAGGTAAAGTCCTGGTGCTGCTTCAGGGAGCAAGAGGTCAGGTATGAAGTCCGAGAACTCACCGTGTAAGCACGGTGGTTTTCCAAAAGCAGCTCAGGGTTACAAAATGAGGCCCCCTTGCATTGCCCAGAAGCCCCGGTATCAACGTGTTCTTCAGGCTTCCTCCAAGCTCTCCAAATCTAGCTCTCCCATGGAGGAAAAACGTTGTTGCCCAGCCTCCTGCATACAAAACAGTAGAGTCCAAAGACCCATGTGGCTGGATGGTGCTCAGCAGGCACAGATGCCACTTTTGGTACACAGGGACCTTCCTTGGAATACGGTGCAGACGCTCGCATCCTCAGACTTTGAAAGGCACACCCGCATTTACAGCTCTTTAGTGGGGAAGGCCTCTTTGAAACTGCTGACTGCGACTCTGCTGGTGGAAACACTGCACCTTACTTTGACTCTGGCGCTCGGCTGACATTCGCCATAGATAAAGTCCTGTGCTGGATGTGCTCCTAGCAAGGCATTGCAAGCACTCTGTTTCTTTGGGCAAAGTCTCCGTTCCTCCCCGGGTATTCCTGCAGGGTTGAGAAAGTTGGCGACCACAGTGCTTTTCATGAAGCACTGATCATCCAAAACACGGACTTTCCTTGCAACACGCGGGCAAGTTTCCTTATGACTAGCCAAGAAGGCTTTGGGATGAGAACCTAGCAAGGAACGGCACGCACTCCGGTTCTTCCAAGAAAATTCACTCGGCCTCAGGTTACCTCTCAGGGTAATCCTGGGGTGAATAGAAGACCGGCAACAGGACTGTTTCTCAGGCAGCTCTGAGGACACATCTCTCTGCTTTGTCACTGGGGCAAATTGTGCTGTTCCCGTCCCTCTCCACTTTCACGGTTGACACCTAGCTCATGTACCTGAAGTCCACAAGCAGGTGAAAGAGACATGCCACACACATGTGCCCTTCCATGAAAACACTTTGGCAAGCAGGAGTCCTCCTGAGGTGAATGGTGTGAGCCAGTGAATGATCTAGTTTCACCTACATCACCGTGGATCTTGCAAAGGCCTGACAGTCTTCAAAGGCTGAGAGCACATGTCTCCAGCTGGATCTGAAGTCGACGTGATGCATGCGAGGGGAAGACGTCAGCTATGAATTCTGAGAACACTTGCCATGGCGGTGTTTGTTCCAGTGCAGCTCAGGTTTACAAACTGGGGTCCCCTTGCATTGCCCAGAAGACCAGGGAGAAAACTCGTCCTGAGGATTCTTCCATGCTGTGGCTATCTGGCTCCCCGATGGAGGAAACACATTGCTGCCTGGCCTTCTGCATACCAACAGTAGAGCCCAAAGACCATCATGAGGCATGAGGTTGCTCAGAAGGCACAGATGACACTTTGGGTACACAGTGATTTTCCTCGGAAACTGGTGCAGACGTGAGCGTCCTCAGATATGTGAAAGGCACACCAGCATTACAGCACTTCAGTGGTGAAAGCCTCGGGTCTACTTGTGACCACCAACTTTGCTGATGGAAACACTGCCCCTTACTTTGAGTATGCCGCTCAGTCGACATTCGCCTTAGCTGAAGCAGTCTGCTGCATGAGCTCCTGGCAAGGAACGGCAGGCGCACTGTTTCTTTCGAGAAAACTCACTCGTCCTCCCGGGCAATTCCTGCAGGGTGTCCAACATGGGCGCCACCCCGTGCCTTTCGTTCAGTTTTCTCGCCCCAAGCCTCCTGCTTCCAAAGGGGCAAAGAATGCTTTAGCCCTCAGGATCCAGTTTCTACGTGCAAAGCCAGCCTGTGGAGCAGCACCTTCTGCCCAGCTACGAGAGAGCCATGCGACACACTAGGCGCTCCTGTGAGGACCCTTTTGTAAGCAGAGGTTCTGCGCGAGGTGACGTGCCTAGTCACCACAGTGCTTCAGTCAGGCGATGTCGACTTTGGAACTTTCAATCGCCCAGCAGTGCTTCGGGAGAGGGGTCCATCATATCAGACTGGTTGTAAAGTCACATTTCTGCTTGAGGTGAAGGGTCGTCAGCTTTGAGTTCATACAATCAATGTTACTCTCCGGATAGGATTCAGGGCAGCTAATATCTAAGCCGGGAGTGTGACATGCATTGCTCATGACACCGGCCCCCACTCTGTTACCAAGACTGGTTTCCAGAGGTGGAGGTCTGGCTCTCCGCCAGAGCAGGCCGTGTGTTGCCCTGCCCTCTGCATGCACAGAGTGGAGGCCAACGACCCATGTGGCTGGAGCTCACTCAGAAGCCGCAGTTGACACTTTGGGTACACCGTGTTCTTCCATGACCTGGGTCCAGGCGCGAGAGACCCTGCAGTCCTGAGAGGCCTACCAGTGTTAAAGCAGTACCTTCACTAAGGCTTCTCAGACAGAGCTGCACTCCCAACACTTTTCACGGCTCTCGAGGACTTTCCTTTGGCAGCATGCGGGCAGGTTTCCGAACCACTAGCCAAGAAGGCTTTGGGATGAGCTCCTAGCGAGGAACTGCACACACCCCCTCGTTCTTGCGAGAAAACTCACTCTTCCTCACTTTGCCTCCCCGGGAACTCCTACGGTGAGTACAAGACGGGCAACAGGACCCTTTTTCAGGCAGCTCTGAGCACCCAGCTCTCCGGGTTGCCAACGGGACAGATTTCGCTTTTCTCGTCCGGCCTCCTTTTCACGGTTGCCACACAGCTCATGTAGTTGACGTTCCGGGAACCAAAGGAGGCCCGTGTCACATACTGTACTTCTTCGCTGAAAGCGCTTTGGAAAGCCAGTGTTCCTCCTGAAGTAAATTGCACGAGCCAGTGAACGCCTTCGTTTCGCCTAGGTCATGGTACATCTCCCGAAGGCCTAGCCACCTTCAGAGGACGACTGCCTATTTCTCCCTCTAGAGGTAAAGTCCTGGTGCTGCTTCAGGGAGCAAGAGGTCAGGTATGAAGTCCGAGAACTCACCGTGTAAGCACGGTGGTTTTCCAAAAGCAGCTCAGGGTTACAAAATGAGGCCCCCTTGCATTGCCCAGAAGCCCCGGTATCAACGTGTTCTTCAGGCTTCCTCCAAGCTCTCCAAATCTAGCTCTCCCATGGAGGAAAAACGTTGTTGCCCAGCCTCCTGCATACAAAACATTAGAGTCCAAAGACCCATGTGGCTGGATGGTGCTCAGCAGGCACAGATGCCACTTTTGGTACACAGGGACCTTCCTTGGAATACGGTGCAGACGCTCGCATCCTCAGACTTTGAAAGGCACACCCGCATTTACAGCTCTTTAGTGGGGAAGGCCTCTTTGAAACTGCTGACTGCGACTCTGCTGGTGGAAACACTGCACCTTACTTTGACTCTGGCGCTCGGCTGACATTCGCCATAGATAAAGTCCTGTGCTGGATGTGCTCCTAGCAAGGCATTGCAAGCACTCTGTTTCTTTGGGCAAAGTCTCCGTTCCTCCCCGGGTATTCCTGCAGGGTTGAGAAAGTTGGCGACCACAGTGCTTTTCATGAAGCACTGATCATCCAAAACACGGACTTTCCTTGCAACACGCGGGCAAGTTTCCTTATGACTAGCCAAGAAGGCTTTGGGATGAGAACCTAGCAAGGAACGGCACGCACTCCGGTTCTTCCAAGAAAATTCACTCGGCCTCAGGTTACCTCTCAGGGTAATCCTGGGGTGAATAGAAGACCGGCAACAGGACTGTTTCTCAGGCAGCTCTGAGGACACATCTCTCTGCTTTGTCACTGGGGCAAATTGTGCTGTTCCCGTCCCTCTCCACTTTCACGGTTGACACCTAGCTCATGTACCTGAAGTCCACAAGCAGGTGAAAGAGACATGCCACACACATGTGCCCTTCCATGAAAACACTTTGGCAAGCAGGAGTCCTCCTGAGGTGAATGGTGTGAGCCAGTGAATGATCTAGTTTCACCTACATCACCGTGGATCTTGCAAAGGCCTGACAGTCTTCAAAGGCTGAGAGCACATGTCTCCAGCTGGATCTGAAGTCGACGTGATGCATGCGAGGGGAAGACGTCAGCTATGAATTCTGAGAACACTTGCCATGGCGGTGTTTGTTCCAGTGCAGCTCAGGTTTACAAACTGGGGTCCCCTTGCATTGCCCAGAAGACCAGGGAGAAAACTCGTCCTGAGGATTCTTCCATGCTGTGGCTATCTGGCTCCCCGATGGAGGAAACACATTGCTGCCTGGCCTTCTGCATACCAACAGTAGAGCCCAAAGACCATCATGAGGCATGAGGTTGCTCAGAAGGCACAGATGACACTTTGGGTACACAGTGATTTTCCTCGGAAACTGGTGCAGACGTGAGCGTCCTCAGATATGTGAAAGGCACACCAGCATTACAGCACTTCAGTGGTGAAAGCCTCGGGTCTACTTGTGACCACCAACTTTGCTGATGGAAACACTGCCCCTTACTTTGAGTATGCCGCTCAGTCGACATTCGCCTTAGCTGAAGCAGTCTGCTGCATGAGCTCCTGGCAAGGAACGGCAGGCGCACTGTTTCTTTCGAGAAAACTCACTCGTCCTCCCGGGCAATTCCTGCAGGGTGTCCAACATGGGCGCCACCCCGTGCCTTTCGTTCAGTTTTCTCGCCCCAAGCCTCCTGCTTCCAAAGGGGCAAAGAATGCTTTAGCCCTCAGGATCCAGTTTCTACGTGCAAAGCCAGCCTGTGGAGCAGCACCTTCTGCCCAGCTACGAGAGAGCCATGCGACACACTAGGCGCTCCTGTGAGGACCCTTTTGTAAGCAGAGGTTCTGCGCGAGGTGACGTGCCTAGTCACCACAGTGCTTCAGTCAGGCGATGTCGACTTTGGAACTTTCAATCGCCCAGCAGTGCTTCGGGAGAGGGGTCCATCATATCAGACTGGTTGTAAAGTCACATTTCTGCTTGAGGTGAAGGGTCGTCAGCTTTGAGTTCATACAATCAATGTTACTCTCCGGATAGGATTCAGGGCAGCTAATATCTAAGCCGGGAGTGTGACATGCATTGCTCATGACACCGGCCCCCACTCTGTTACCAAGACTGGTTTCCAGAGGTGGAGGTCTGGCTCTCCGCCGGAGCAGGCCGTGTGTTGCCCTGCCCTCTGCATGCACAGAGTGGAGGCCAACGACCCATGTGGCTGGAGCTCACTCAGAAGCCGCAGTTGACACTTTGGGTACACCGTGTTCTTCCATGACCTGGGTCCAGGCGCGAGAGACCCTGCAGTCCTGAGAGGCCTACCAGTGTTAAAGCAGTACCTTCACTAAGGCTTCTCAGACAGAGCTGCACTCCCAACACTTTTCACGGCTCTCGAGGACTTTCCTTTGGCAGCATGCGGGCAGGTTTCCGAACCACTAGCCAAGAAGGCTTTGGGATGAGCTCCTAGCGAGGTCCTCCTAGCAAGAGGTCAGGTATGAAGTCCGAGAACTCAACGTGTAAGCATTTTGTAACTCAGGGTTACAAAATGAGGCCCCCTTGCATTGCCCAGAAGCCCCGGTATCAACGTGTTCTTCAGGCTTCCTCCAAGCTCTCCAAATCTAGCTCTCCCATGGAGGAAAAACGTTGTTGCCCAGCCTCCTGCATACAAAACAGTAGAGTCCAAAGACCCATGTGGCTGGATGGTGCTCAGCAGGCACAGATGCCACTTTTGGTACACAGGGACCTTCCTTGGAATACGGTGCAGACGCTCGCATCCTCAGACTTTGAAAGGCACACCCGCATTTACAGCTCTTTAGTGGGGAAGGCCTCTTTGAAACTGCTGACTGCGACTCTGCTGGTGGAAACACTGCACCTTACTTTGACTCTGGCGCTCGGCTGACATTCGCCATAGATAAAGTCCTGTGCTGGATGTGCTCCTAGCAAGGCATTGCAAGCACTCTGTTTCTTTGGGCAAAGTCTCCGTTCCTCCCCGGGTATTCCTGCAGGGTTGAGAAAGTTGGCGACCACAGTGCTTTTCATGAAGCACTGATCATCCAAAACACGGACTTTCCTTGCAACACGCGGGCAAGTTTCCTTATGACTAGCCAAGAAGGCTTTGGGATGAGAACCTAGCAAGGAACGGCACGCACTCCGGTTCTTCCAAGAAAATTCACTCGGCCTCAGGTTACCTCTCAGGGTAATCCTGGGGTGAATAGAAGACCGGCAACAGGACTGTTTCTCAGGCAGCTCTGAGGACACATCTCTCTGCTTTGTCACTGGGGCAAATTGTGCTGTTCCCGTCCCTCTCCACTTTCACGGTTGACACCTAGCTCATGTACCTGAAGTCCACAAGCAGGTGAAAGAGACATGCCACACACATGTGCCCTTCCATGAAAACACTTTGGCAAGCAGGAGTCCTCCTGAGGTGAATGGTGTGAGCCAGTGAATGATCTAGTTTCACCTACATCACCGTGGATCTTGCAAAGGCCTGACAGTCTTCAAAGGCTGAGAGCACATGTCTCCAGCTGGATCTGAAGTCGACGTGATGCATGCGAGGGGAAGACGTCAGCTATGAATTCTGAGAACACTTGCCATGGCGGTGTTTGTTCCAGTGCAGCTCAGGTTTACAAACTGGGGTCCCCTTGCATTGCCCAGAAGACCAGGGAGAAAACTCGTCCTGAGGATTCTTCCATGCTGTGGCTATCTGGCTCCCCGATGGAGGAAACACATTGCTGCCTGGCCTTCTGCATACCAACAGTAGAGCCCAAAGACCATCATGAGGCATGAGGTTGCTCAGAAGGCACAGATGACACTTTGGGTACACAGTGATTTTCCTCGGAAACTGGTGCAGACGTGAGCGTCCTCAGATATGTGAAAGGCACACCAGCATTACAGCACTTCAGTGGTGAAAGCCTCGGGTCTACTTGTGACCACCAACTTTGCTGATGGAAACACTGCCCCTTACTTTGAGTATGCCGCTCAGTCGACATTCGCCTTAGCTGAAGCAGTCTGCTGCATGAGCTCCTGGCAAGGAACGGCAGGCGCACTGTTTCTTTCGAGAAAACTCACTCGTCCTCCCGGGCAATTCCTGCAGGGTGTCCAACATGGGCGCCACCCCGTGCCTTTCGTTCAGTTTTCTCGCCCCAAGCCTCCTGCTTCCAAAGGGGCAAAGAATGCTTTAGCCCTCAGGATCCAGTTTCTACGTGCAAAGCCAGCCTGTGGAGCAGCACCTTCTGCCCAGCTACGAGAGAGCCATGCGACACACTAGGCGCTCCTGTGAGGACCCTTTTGTAAGCAGAGGTTCTGCGCGAGGTGACGTGCCTAGTCACCACAGTGCTTCAGTCAGGCGATGTCGACTTTGGAACTTTCAATCGCCCAGCAGTGCTTCGGGAGAGGGGTCCATCATATCAGACTGGTTGTAAAGTCACATTTCTGCTTGAGGTGAAGGGTCGTCAGCTTTGAGTTCATACAATCAATGTTACTCTCCGGATAGGATTCAGGGCAGCTAATATCTAAGCCGGGAGTGTGACATGCATTGCTCATGACACCGGCCCCCACTCTGTTACCAAGACTGGTTTCCAGAGGTGGAGGTCTGGCTCTCCGCCGGAGCAGGCCGTGTGTTGCCCTGCCCTCTGCATGCACAGAGTGGAGGCCAACGACCCATGTGGCTGGAGCTCACTCAGAAGCCGCAGTTGACACTTTGGGTACACCGTGTTCTTCCATGACCTGGGTCCAGGCGCGAGAGACCCTGCAGTCCTGAGAGGCCTACCAGTGTTAAAGCAGTACCTTCACTAAGGCTTCTCAGACAGAGCTGCACTCCCAACACTTTTCACGGCTCTCGAGGACTTTCCTTTGGCAGCATGCGGGCAGGTTTCCGAACCACTAGCCAAGAAGGCTTTGGGATGAGCTCCTAGCGAGGAACTGCACACACCCCCTCGTTCTTGCGAGAAAACTCACTCTTCCTCACTTTGCCTCCCCGGGAACTCCTACGGTGAGTACAAGACGGGCAACAGGACCCTTTTTCAGGCAGCTCTGAGCACCCAGCTCTCCGGGTTGCCAACGGGACAGATTTCGCTTTTCTCGTCCGGCCTCCTTTTCACGGTTGCCACACAGCTCATGTAGTTGACGTTCCGGGAACCAAAGGAGGCCCGTGTCACATACTGTACTTCTTCGCTGAAAGCGCTTTGGAAAGCCAGTGTTCCTCCTGAAGTAAATTGCGCGAGCCAGTGAACGCCTTCGTTTCGCCTAGGTCATGGTACATCTCCCGAAGGCCTAGCCACCTTCAGAGGACGACTGCCTATTTCTCCCTCTAGAGGTAAAGTCCTGGTGCTGCTTCAGGGAGCAAGAGGTCAGGTATGAAGTCCGAGAACTCACCGTGTAAGCACGGTGGTTTTCCAAAAGCAGCTCAGGGTTACAAAATGAGGCCCCCTTGCATTGCCCAGAAGCCCCGGTATCAACGTGTTCTTCAGGCTTCCTCCAAGCTCTCCAAATCTAGCTCTCCCATGGAGGAAAAACGTTGTTGCCCAGCCTCCTGCATACAAAACAGTAGAGTCCAAAGACCCATGTGGCTGGATGGTGCTCAGCAGGCACAGATGCCACTTTTGGTACACAGGGACCTTCCTTGGAATACGGTGCAGACGCTCGCATCCTCAGACTTTGAAAGGCACACCCGCATTTACAGCTCTTTAGTGGGGAAGGCCTCTTTGAAACTGCTGACTGCGACTCTGCTGGTGGAAACACTGCACCTTACTTTGACTCTGGCGCTCGGCTGACATTCGCCATAGATAAAGTCCTGTGCTGGATGTGCTCCTAGCAAGGCATTGCAAGCACTCTGTTTCTTTGGGCAAAGTCTCCGTTCCTCCCCGGGTATTCCTGCAGGGTTGAGAAAGTTGGCGACCACAGTGCTTTTCATGAAGCACTGATCATCCAAAACACGGACTTTCCTTGCAACACGCGGGCAAGTTTCCTTATGACTAGCCAAGAAGGCTTTGGGATGAGAACCTAGCAAGGAACGGCACGCACTCCGGTTCTTCCAAGAAAATTCACTCGGCCTCAGGTTACCTCTCAGGGTAATCCTGGGGTGAATAGAAGACCGGCAACAGGACTGTTTCTCAGGCAGCTCTGAGGACACATCTCTCTGCTTTGTCACTGGGGCAAATTGTGCTGTTCCCGTCCCTCTCCACTTTCACGGTTGACACCTAGCTCATGTACCTGAAGTCCACAAGCAGGTGAAAGAGACATGCCACACACATGTGCCCTTCCATGAAAACACTTTGGCAAGCAGGAGTCCTCCTGAGGTGAATGGTGTGAGCCAGTGAATGATCTAGTTTCACCTACATCACCGTGGATCTTGCAAAGGCCTGACAGTCTTCAAAGGCTGAGAGCACATGTCTCCAGCTGGATCTGAAGTCGACGTGATGCATGCGAGGGGAAGACGTCAGCTATGAATTCTGAGAACACTTGCCATGGCGGTGTTTGTTCCAGTGCAGCTCAGGTTTACAAACTGGGGTCCCCTTGCATTGCCCAGAAGACCAGGGAGAAAACTCGTCCTGAGGATTCTTCCATGCTGTGGCTATCTGGCTCCCCGATGGAGGAAACACATTGCTGCCTGGCCTTCTGCATACCAACAGTAGAGCCCAAAGACCATCATGAGGCATGAGGTTGCTCAGAAGGCACAGATGACACTTTGGGTACACAGTGATTTTCCTCGGAAACTGGTGCAGACGTGAGCGTCCTCAGATATGTGAAAGGCACACCAGCATTACAGCACTTCAGTGGTGAAAGCCTCGGGTCTACTTGTGACCACCAACTTTGCTGATGGAAACACTGCCCCTTACTTTGAGTATGCCGCTCAGTCGACATTCGCCTTAGCTGAAGCAGTCTGCTGCATGAGCTCCTGGCAAGGAACGGCAGGCGCACTGTTTCTTTCGAGAAAACTCACTCGTCCTCCCGGGCAATTCCTGCAGGGTGTCCAACATGGGCGCCACCCCGTGCCTTTCGTTCAGTTTTCTCGCCCCAAGCCTCCTGCTTCCAAAGGGGCAAAGAATGCTTTAGCCCTCAGGATCCAGTTTCTACGTGCAAAGCCAGCCTGTGGAGCAGCACCTTCTGCCCAGCTACGAGAGAGCCATGCGACACACTAGGCGCTCCTGTGAGGACCCTTTTGTAAGCAGAGGTTCTGCGCGAGGTGACGTGCCTAGTCACCACAGTGCTTCAGTCAGGCGATGTCGACTTTGGAACTTTCAATCGCCCAGCAGTGCTTCGGGAGAGGGGTCCATCATATCAGACTGGTTGTAAAGTCACATTTCTGCTTGAGGTGAAGGGTCGTCAGCTTTGAGTTCATACAATCAATGTTACTCTCCGGATAGGATTCAGGGCAGCTAATATCTAAGCCGGGAGTGTGACATGCATTGCTCATGACACCGGCCCCCACTCTGTTACCAAGACTGGTTTCCAGAGGTGGAGGTCTGGCTCTCCGCCGGAGCAGGCCGTGTGTTGCCCTGCCCTCTGCATGCACAGAGTGGAGGCCAACGACCCATGTGGCTGGAGCTCACTCAGAAGCCGCAGTTGACACTTTGGGTACACCGTGTTCTTCCATGACCTGGGTCCAGGCGCGAGAGACCCTGCAGTCCTGAGAGGCCTACCAGTGTTAAAGCAGTACCTTCACTAAGGCTTCTCAGACAGAGCTGCACTCCCAACACTTTTCACGGCTCTCGAGGACTTTCCTTTGGCAGCATGCGGGCAGGTTTCCGAACCACTAGCCAAGAAGGCTTTGGGATGAGCTCCTAGCGAGGAACTGCACACACCCCCTCGTTCTTGCGAGAAAACTCACTCTTCCTCACTTTGCCTCCCCGGGAACTCCTACGGTGAGTACAAGACGGGCAACAGGACCCTTTTTCAGGCAGCTCTGAGCACCCAGCTCTCCGGGTTGCCAACGGGACAGATTTCGCTTTTCTCGTCCGGCCTCCTTTTCACGGTTGCCACACAGCTCATGTAGTTGACGTTCCGGGAACCAAAGGAGGCCCGTGTCACATACTGTACTTCTTCGCTGAAAGCGCTTTGGAAAGCCAGTGTTCCTCCTGAAGTAAATTGCGCGAGCCAGTGAACGCCTTCGTTTCGCCTAGGTCATGGTACATCTCCCGAAGGCCTAGCCACCTTCAGAGGACGACTGCCTATTTCTCCCTCTAGAGGTAAAGTCCTGGTGCTGCTTCAGGGAGCAAGAGGTCAGGTATGAAGTCCGAGAACTCACCGTGTAAGCACGGTGGTTTTCCAAAAGCAGCTCAGGGTTACAAAATGAGGCCCCCTTGCATTGCCCAGAAGCCCCGGTATCAACGTGTTCTTCAGGCTTCCTCCAAGCTCTCCAAATCTAGCTCTCCCATGGAGGAAAAACGTTGTTGCCCAGCCTCCTGCATACAAAACAGTAGAGTCCAAAGACCCATGTGGCTGGATGGTGCTCAGCAGGCACAGATGCCACTTTTGGTACACAGGGACCTTCCTTGGAATACGGTGCAGACGCTCGCATCCTCAGACTTTGAAAGGCACACCCGCATTTACAGCTCTTTAGTGGGGAAGGCCTCTTTGAAACTGCTGACTGCGACTCTGCTGGTGGAAACACTGCACCTTACTTTGACTCTGGCGCTCGGCTGACATTCGCCATAGATAAAGTCCTGTGCTGGATGTGCTCCTAGCAAGGCATTGCAAGCACTCTGTTTCTTTGGGCAAAGTCTCCGTTCCTCCCCGGGTATTCCTGCAGGGTTGAGAAAGTTGGCGACCACAGTGCTTTTCATGAAGCACTGATCATCCAAAACACGGACTTTCCTTGCAACACGCGGGCAAGTTTCCTTATGACTAGCCAAGAAGGCTTTGGGATGAGAACCTAGCAAGGAACGGCACGCACTCCGGTTCTTCCAAGAAAATTCACTCGGCCTCAGGTTACCTCTCAGGGTAATCCTGGGGTGAATAGAAGACCGGCAACAGGACTGTTTCTCAGGCAGCTCTGAGGACACATCTCTCTGCTTTGTCACTGGGGCAAATTGTGCTGTTCCCGTCCCTCTCCACTTTCACGGTTGACACCTAGCTCATGTACCTGAAGTCCACAAGCAGGTGAAAGAGACATGCCACACACATGTGCCCTTCCATGAAAACACTTTGGCAAGCAGGAGTCCTCCTGAGGTGAATGGTGTGAGCCAGTGAATGATCTAGTTTCACCTACATCACCGTGGATCTTGCAAAGGCCTGACAGTCTTCAAAGGCTGAGAGCACATGTCTCCAGCTGGATCTGAAGTCGACGTGATGCATGCGAGGGGAAGACGTCAGCTATGAATTCTGAGAACACTTGCCATGGCGGTGTTTGTTCCAGTGCAGCTCAGGTTTACAAACTGGGGTCCCCTTGCATTGCCCAGAAGACCAGGGAGAAAACTCGTCCTGAGGATTCTTCCATGCTGTGGCTATCTGGCTCCCCGATGGAGGAAACACATTGCTGCCTGGCCTTCTGCATACCAACAGTAGAGCCCAAAGACCATCATGAGGCATGAGGTTGCTCAGAAGGCACAGATGACACTTTGGGTACACAGTGATTTTCCTCGGAAACTGGTGCAGACGTGAGCGTCCTCAGATATGTGAAAGGCACACCAGCATTACAGCACTTCAGTGGTGAAAGCCTCGGGTCTACTTGTGACCACCAACTTTGCTGATGGAAACACTGCCCCTTACTTTGAGTATGCCGCTCAGTCGACATTCGCCTTAGCTGAAGCAGTCTGCTGCATGAGCTCCTGGCAAGGAACGGCAGGTGCACTGTTTCTTTCGAGAAAACTCACTCGTCCTCCCGGGCAATTCCTGCAGGGTGTCCAACATGGGCGCCACCCCGTGCCTTTCGTTCAGTTTTCTCGCCCCAAGCCTCCTGCTTCCAAAGGGGCAAAGAATGCTTTAGCCCTCAGGATCCAGTTTCTACGTGCAAAGCCAGCCTGTGGAGCAGCACCTTCTGCCCAGCTACGAGAGAGCCATGCGACACACTAGGCGCTCCTGTGAGGACCCTTTTGTAAGCAGAGGTTCTGCGCGAGGTGACGTGCCTAGTCACCACAGTGCTTCAGTCAGGCGATGTCGACTTTGGAACTTTCAATCGCCCAGCAGTGCTTCGGGAGAGGGGTCCATCATATCAGACTGGTTGTAAAGTCACATTTCTGCTTGAGGTGAAGGGTCGTCAGCTTTGAGTTCATACAATCAATGTTACTCTCCGGATAGGATTCAGGGCAGCTAATATCTAAGCCGGGAGTGTGACATGCATTGCTCATGACACCGGCCCCCACTCTGTTACCAAGACTGGTTTCCAGAGGTGGAGGTCTGGCTCTCCGCCGGAGCAGGCCGTGTGTTGCCCTGCCCTCTGCATGCACAGAGTGGAGGCCAACGACCCATGTGGCTGGAGCTCACTCAGAAGCCGCAGTTGACACTTTGGGTACACCGTGTTCTTCCATGACCTGGGTCCAGGCGCGAGAGACCCTGCAGTCCTGAGAGGCCTACCAGTGTTAAAGCAGTACCTTCACTAAGGCTTCTCAGACAGAGCTGCACTCCCAACACTTTTCACGGCTCTCGAGGACTTTCCTTTGGCAGCATGCGGGCAGGTTTCCGAACCACTAGCCAAGAAGGCTTTGGGATGAGCTCCTAGCGAGGAACTGCACACACCCCCTCGTTCTTGCGAGAAAACTCACTCTTCCTCACTTTGCCTCCCCGGGAACTCCTACGGTGAGTACAAGACGGGCAACAGGACCCTTTTTCAGGCAGCTCTGAGCACCCAGCTCTCCGGGTTGCCAACGGGACAGATTTCGCTTTTCTCGTCCGGCCTCCTTTTCACGGTTGCCACACAGCTCATGTAGTTGACGTTCCGGGAACCAAAGGAGGCCCGTGTCACATACTGTACTTCTTCGCTGAAAGCGCTTTGGAAAGCCAGTGTTCCTCCTGAAGTAAATTGCGCGAGCCAGTGAACGCCTTCGTTTCGCCTAGGTCATGGTACATCTCCCGAAGGCCTAGCCACCTTCAGAGGACGACTGCCTATTTCTCCCTCTAGAGGTAAAGTCCTGGTGCTGCTTCAGGGAGCAAGAGGTCAGGTATGAAGTCCGAGAACTCACCGTGTAAGCACGGTGGTTTTCCAAAAGCAGCTCAGGGTTACAAAATGAGGCCCCCTTGCATTGCCCAGAAGCCCCGGTATCAACGTGTTCTTCAGGCTTCCTCCAAGCTCTCCAAATCTAGCTCTCCCATGGAGGAAAAACGTTGTTGCCCAGCCTCCTGCATACAAAACAGTAGAGTCCAAAGACCCATGTGGCTGGATGGTGCTCAGCAGGCACAGATGCCACTTTTGGTACACAGGGACCTTCCTTGGAATACGGTGCAGACGCTCGCATCCTCAGACTTTGAAAGGCACACCCGCATTTACAGCTCTTTAGTGGGGAAGGCCTCTTTGAAACTGCTGACTGCGACTCTGCTGGTGGAAACACTGCACCTTACTTTGACTCTGGCGCTCGGCTGACATTCGCCATAGATAAAGTCCTGTGCTGGATGTGCTCCTAGCAAGGCATTGCAAGCACTCTGTTTCTTTGGGCAAAGTCTCCGTTCCTCCCCGGGTATTCCTGCAGGGTTGAGAAAGTTGGCGACCACAGTGCTTTTCATGAAGCACTGATCATCCAAAACACGGACTTTCCTTGCAACACGCGGGCAAGTTTCCTTATGACTAGCCAAGAAGGCTTTGGGATGAGAACCTAGCAAGGAACGGCACGCACTCCGGTTCTTCCAAGAAAATTCACTCGGCCTCAGGTTACCTCTCAGGGTAATCCTGGGGTGAATAGAAGACCGGCAACAGGACTGTTTCTCAGGCAGCTCTGAGGACACATCTCTCTGCTTTGTCACTGGGGCAAATTGTGCTGTTCCCGTCCCTCTCCACTTTCACGGTTGACACCTAGCTCATGTACCTGAAGTCCACAAGCAGGTGAAAGAGACATGCCACACACATGTGCCCTTCCATGAAAACACTTTGGCAAGCAGGAGTCCTCCTGAGGTGAATGGTGTGAGCCAGTGAATGATCTAGTTTCACCTACATCACCGTGGATCTTGCAAAGGCCTGACAGTCTTCAAAGGCTGAGAGCACATGTCTCCAGCTGGATCTGAAGTCGACGTGATGCATGCGAGGGGAAGACGTCAGCTATGAATTCTGAGAACACTTGCCATGGCGGTGTTTGTTCCAGTGCAGCTCAGGTTTACAAACTGGGGTCCCCTTGCATTGCCCAGAAGACCAGGGAGAAAACTCGTCCTGAGGATTCTTCCATGCTGTGGCTATCTGGCTCCCCGATGGAGGAAACACATTGCTGCCTGGCCTTCTGCATACCAACAGTAGAGCCCAAAGACCATCATGAGGCATGAGGTTGCTCAGAAGGCACAGATGACACTTTGGGTACACAGTGATTTTCCTCGGAAACTGGTGCAGACGTGAGCGTCCTCAGATATGTGAAAGGCACACCAGCATTACAGCACTTCAGTGGTGAAAGCCTCGGGTCTACTTGTGACCACCAACTTTGCTGATGGAAACACTGCCCCTTACTTTGAGTATGCCGCTCAGTCGACATTCGCCTTAGCTGAAGCAGTCTGCTGCATGAGCTCCTGGCAAGGAACGGCAGGCGCACTGTTTCTTTCGAGAAAACTCACTCGTCCTCCCGGGCAATTCCTGCAGGGTGTCCAACATGGGCGCCACCCCGTGCCTTTCGTTCAGTTTTCTCGCCCCAAGCCTCCTGCTTCCAAAGGGGCAAAGAATGCTTTAGCCCTCAGGATCCAGTTTCTACGTGCAAAGCCAGCCTGTGGAGCAGCACCTTCTGCCCAGCTACGAGAGAGCCATGCGACACACTAGGCGCTCCTGTGAGGACCCTTTTGTAAGCAGAGGTTCTGCGCGAGGTGACGTGCCTAGTCACCACAGTGCTTCAGTCAGGCGATGTCGACTTTGGAACTTTCAATCGCCCAGCAGTGCTTCGGGAGAGGGGTCCATCATATCAGACTGGTTGTAAAGTCACATTTCTGCTTGAGGTGAAGGGTCGTCAGCTTTGAGTTCATACAATCAATGTTACTCTCCGGATAGGATTCAGGGCAGCTAATATCTAAGCCGGGAGTGTGACATGCATTGCTCATGACACCGGCCCCCACTCTGTTACCAAGACTGGTTTCCAGAGGTGGAGGTCTGGCTCTCCGCCGGAGCAGGCCGTGTGTTGCCCTGCCCTCTGCATGCACAGAGTGGAGGCCAACGACCCATGTGGCTGGAGCTCACTCAGAAGCCGCAGTTGACACTTTGGGTACACCGTGTTCTTCCATGACCTGGGTCCAGGCGCGAGAGACCCTGCAGTCCTGAGAGGCCTACCAGTGTTAAAGCAGTACCTTCACTAAGGCTTCTCAGACAGAGCTGCACTCCCAACACTTTTCACGGCTCTCGAGGACTTTCCTTTGGCAGCATGCGGGCAGGTTTCCGAACCACTAGCCAAGAAGGCTTTGGGATGAGCTCCTAGCGAGGAACTGCACACACCCCCTCGTTCTTGCGAGAAAACTCCCTCTTCCTCACTTTGCCTCCCCGGGAACTCCTACGGTGAGTACAAGACGGGCAACAGGACCCTTTTTCAGGCAGCTCTGAGCACCCAGCTCTCCGGGTTGCCAACGGGACAGATTTCGCTTTTCTCGTCCGGCCTCCTTTTCACGGTTGCCACACAGCTCATGTAGTTGACGTTCCGGGAACCAAAGGAGGCCCGTGTCACATACTGTACTTCTTCGCTGAAAGCGCTTTGGAAAGCCAGTGTTCCTCCTGAAGTAAATTGCGCGAGCCAGTGAACGCCTTCGTTTCGCCTAGGTCATGGTACATCTCCCGAAGGCCTAGCCACCTTCAGAGGACGACTGCCTATTTCTCCCTCTAGAGGTAAAGTCCTGGTGCTGCTTCAGGGAGCAAGAGGTCAGGTATGAAGTCCGAGAACTCACCGTGTAAGCACGGTGGTTTTCCAAAAGCAGCTCAGGGTTACAAAATGAGGCCCCCTTGCATTGCCCAGAAGCCCCGGTATCAACGTGTTCTTCAGGCTTCCTCCAAGCTCTCCAAATCTAGCTCTCCCATGGAGGAAAAACGTTGTTGCCCAGCCTCCTGCATACAAAACAGTAGAGTCCAAAGACCCATGTGGCTGGATGGTGCTCAGCAGGCACAGATGCCACTTTTGGTACACAGGGACCTTCCTTGGAATACGGTGCAGACGCTCGCATCCTCAGACTTTGAAAGGCACACCCGCATTTACAGCTCTTTAGTGGGGAAGGCCTCTTTGAAACTGCTGACTGCGACTCTGCTGGTGGAAACACTGCACCTTACTTTGACTCTGGCGCTCGGCTGACATTCGCCATAGATAAAGTCCTGTGCTGGATGTGCTCCTAGCAAGGCATTGCAAGCACTCTGTTTCTTTGGGCAAAGTCTCCGTTCCTCCCCGGGTATTCCTGCAGGGTTGAGAAAGTTGGCGACCACAGTGCTTTTCATGAAGCACTGATCATCCAAAACACGGACTTTCCTTGCAACACGCGGGCAAGTTTCCTTATGACTAGCCAAGAAGGCTTTGGGATGAGAACCTAGCAAGGAACGGCACGCACTCCGGTTCTTCCAAGAAAATTCACTCGGCCTCAGGTTACCTCTCAGGGTAATCCTGGGGTGAATAGAAGACCGGCAACAGGACTGTTTCTCAGGCAGCTCTGAGGACACATCTCTCTGCTTTGTCACTGGGGCAAATTGTGCTGTTCCCGTCCCTCTCCACTTTCACGGTTGACACCTAGCTCATGTACCTGAAGTCCACAAGCAGGTGAAAGAGACATGCCACACACATGTGCCCTTCCATGAAAACACTTTGGCAAGCAGGAGTCCTCCTGAGGTGAATGGTGTGAGCCAGTGAATGATCTAGTTTCACCTACATCACCGTGGATCTTGCAAAGGCCTGACAGTCTTCAAAGGCTGAGAGCACATGTCTCCAGCTGGATCTGAAGTCGACGTGATGCATGCGAGGGGAAGACGTCAGCTATGAATTCTGAGAACACTTGCCATGGCGGTGTTTGTTCCAGTGCAGCTCAGGTTTACAAACTGGGGTCCCCTTGCATTGCCCAGAAGACCAGGGAGAAAACTCGTCCTGAGGATTCTTCCATGCTGTGGCTATCTGGCTCCCCGATGGAGGAAACACATTGCTGCCTGGCCTTCTGCATACCAACAGTAGAGCCCAAAGACCATCATGAGGCATGAGGTTGCTCAGAAGGCACAGATGACACTTTGGGTACACAGTGATTTTCCTCGGAAACTGGTGCAGACGTGAGCGTCCTCAGATATGTGAAAGGCACACCAGCATTACAGCACTTCAGTGGTGAAAGCCTCGGGTCTACTTGTGACCACCAACTTTGCTGATGGAAACACTGCCCCTTACTTTGAGTATGCCGCTCAGTCGACATTCGCCTTAGCTGAAGCAGTCTGCTGCATGAGCTCCTGGCAAGGAACGGCAGGCGCACTGTTTCTTTCGAGAAAACTCACTCGTCCTCCCGGGCAATTCCTGCAGGGTGTCCAACATGGGCGCCACCCCGTGCCTTTCGTTCAGTTTTCTCGCCCCAAGCCTCCTGCTTCCAAAGGGGCAAAGAATGCTTTAGCCCTCAGGATCCAGTTTCTACGTGCAAAGCCAGCCTGTGGAGCAGCACCTTCTGCCCAGCTACGAGAGAGCCATGCGACACACTAGGCGCTCCTGTGAGGACCCTTTTGTAAGCAGAGGTTCTGCGCGAGGTGACGTGCCTAGTCACCACAGTGCTTCAGTCAGGCGATGTCGACTTTGGAACTTTCAATCGCCCAGCAGTGCTTCGGGAGAGGGGTCCATCATATCAGACTGGTTGTAAAGTCACATTTCTGCTTGAGGTGAAGGGTCGTCAGCTTTGAGTTCATACAATCAATGTTACTCTCCGGATAGGATTCAGGGCAGCTAATATCTAAGCCGGGAGTGTGACATGCATTGCTCATGACACCGGCCCCCACTCTGTTACCAAGACTGGTTTCCAGAGGTGGAGGTCTGGCTCTCCGCCGGAGCAGGCCGTGTGTTGCCCTGCCCTCTGCATGCACAGAGTGGAGGCCAACGACCCATGTGGCTGGAGCTCACTCAGAAGCCGCAGTTGACACTTTGGGTACACCGTGTTCTTCCATGACCTGGGTCCAGGCGCGAGAGACCCTGCAGTCCTGAGAGGCCTACCAGTGTTAAAGCAGTACCTTCACTAAGGCTTCTCAGACAGAGCTGCACTCCCAACACTTTTCACGGCTCTCGAGGACTTTCCTTTGGCAGCATGCGGGCAGGTTTCCGAACCACTAGCCAAGAAGGCTTTGGGATGAGCTCCTAGCGAGGAACTGCACACACCCCCTCGTTCTTGCGAGAAAACTCACTCTTCCTCACTTTGCCTCCCCGGGAACTCCTACGGTGAGTACAAGATGGGCAACAGGACCCTTTTTCAGGCAGCTCTGAGCACCCAGCTCTCCGGGTTGCCAACGGGACAGATTTCGCTTTTCTCGTCCGGCCTCCTTTTCACGGTTGCCACACAGCTCATGTAGTTGACGTTCCGGGAACCAAAGGAGGCCCGTGTCACATACTGTACTTCTTCGCTGAAAGCGCTTTGGAAAGCCAGTGTTCCTCCTGAAGTAAATTGCGCGAGCCAGTGAACGCCTTCGTTTCGCCTAGGTCATGGTACATCTCCCGAAGGCCTAGCCACCTTCAGAGGACGACTGCCTATTTCTCCCTCTAGAGGTAAAGTCCTGGTGCTGCTTCAGGGAGCAAGAGGTCAGGTATGAAGTCCGAGAACTCACCGTGTAAGCACGGTGGTTTTCCAAAAGCAGCTCAGGGTTACAAAATGAGGCCCCCTTGCATTGCCCAGAAGCCCCGGTATCAACGTGTTCTTCAGGCTTCCTCCAAGCTCTCCAAATCTAGCTCTCCCATGGAGGAAAAACGTTGTTGCCCAGCCTCCTGCATACAAAACAGTAGAGTCCAAAGACCCATGTGGCTGGATGGTGCTCAGCAGGCACAGATGCCACTTTTGGTACACAGGGACCTTCCTTGGAATACGGTGCAGACGCTCGCATCCTCAGACTTTGAAAGGCACACCCGCATTTACAGCTCTTTAGTGGGGAAGGCCTCTTTGAAACTGCTGACTGCGACTCTGCTGGTGGAAACACTGCACCTTACTTTGACTCTGGCGCTCGGCTGACATTCGCCATAGATAAAGTCCTGTGCTGGATGTGCTCCTAGCAAGGCATTGCAAGCACTCTGTTTCTTTGGGCAAAGTCTCCGTTCCTCCCCGGGTATTCCTGCAGGGTTGAGAAAGTTGGCGACCACAGTGCTTTTCATGAAGCACTGATCATCCAAAACACGGACTTTCCTTGCAACACGCGGGCAAGTTTCCTTATGACTAGCCAAGAAGGCTTTGGGATGAGAACCTAGCAAGGAACGGCACGCACTCCGGTTCTTCCAAGAAAATTCACTCGGCCTCAGGTTACCTCTCAGGGTAATCCTGGGGTGAATAGAAGACCGGCAACAGGACTGTTTCTCAGGCAGCTCTGAGGACACATCTCTCTGCTTTGTCACTGGGGCAAATTGTGCTGTTCCCGTCCCTCTCCACTTTCACGGTTGACACCTAGCTCATGTACCTGAAGTCCACAAGCAGGTGAAAGAGACATGCCACACACATGTGCCCTTCCATGAAAACACTTTGGCAAGCAGGAGTCCTCCTGAGGTGAATGGTGTGAGCCAGTGAATGATCTAGTTTCACCTACATCACCGTGGATCTTGCAAAGGCCTGACAGTCTTCAAAGGCTGAGAGCACATGTCTCCAGCTGGATCTGAAGTCGACGTGATGCATGCGAGGGGAAGACGTCAGCTATGAATTCTGAGAACACTTGCCATGGCGGTGTTTGTTCCAGTGCAGCTCAGGTTTACAAACTGGGGTCCCCTTGCATTGCCCAGAAGACCAGGGAGAAAACTCGTCCTGAGGATTCTTCCATGCTGTGGCTATCTGGCTCCCCGATGGAGGAAACACATTGCTGCCTGGCCTTCTGCATACCAACAGTAGAGCCCAAAGACCATCATGAGGCATGAGGTTGCTCAGAAGGCACAGATGACACTTTGGGTACACAGTGATTTTCCTCGGAAACTGGTGCAGACGTGAGCGTCCTCAGATATGTGAAAGGCACACCAGCATTACAGCACTTCAGTGGTGAAAGCCTCGGGTCTACTTGTGACCACCAACTTTGCTGATGGAAACACTGCCCCTTACTTTGAGTATGCCGCTCAGTCGACATTCGCCTTAGCTGAAGCAGTCTGCTGCATGAGCTCCTGGCAAGGAACGGCAGGCGCACTGTTTCTTTCGAGAAAACTCACTCGTCCTCCCGGGCAATTCCTGCAGGGTGTCCAACATGGGCGCCACCCCGTGCCTTTCGTTCAGTTTTCTCGCCCCAAGCCTCCTGCTTCCAAAGGGGCAAAGAATGCTTTAGCCCTCAGGATCCAGTTTCTACGTGCAAAGCCAGCCTGTGGAGCAGCACCTTCTGCCCAGCTACGAGAGAGCCATGCGACACACTAGGCGCTCCTGTGAGGACCCTTTTGTAAGCAGAGGTTCTGCGCGAGGTGACGTGCCTAGTCACCACAGTGCTTCAGTCAGGCGATGTCGACCTTGGAACTTTCAATCGCCCAGCAGTGCTTCGGGAGAGGGGTCCATCATATCAGACTGGTTGTAAAGTCACATTTCTGCTTGAGGTGAAGGGTCGTCAGCTTTGAGTTCATACAATCAATGTTACTCTCCGGATAGGATTCAGGGCAGCTAATATCTAAGCCGGGAGTGTGACATGCATTGCTCATGACACCGGCCCCCACTCTGTTACCAAGACTGGTTTCCAGAGGTGGAGGTCTGGCTCTCCGCCGGAGCAGGCCGTGTGTTGCCCTGCCCTCTGCATGCACAGAGTGGAGGCCAACGACCCATGTGGCTGGAGCTCACTCAGAAGCCGCAGTTGACACTTTGGGTACACCGTGTTCTTCCATGACCTGGGTCCAGGCGCGAGAGACCCTGCAGTCCTGAGAGGCCTACCAGTGTTAAAGCAGTACCTTCACTAAGGCTTCTCAGACAGAGCTGCACTCCCAACACTTTTCACGGCTCTCGAGGACTTTCCTTTGGCAGCATGCGGGCAGGTTTCCGAACCACTAGCCAAGAAGGCTTTGGGATGAGCTCCTAGCGAGGAACTGCACACACCCCCTCGTTCTTGCGAGAAAACTCCCTCTTCCTCACTTTGCCTCCCCGGGAACTCCTACGGTGAGTACAAGACGGGCAACAGGACCCTTTTTCAGGCAGCTCTGAGCACCCAGCTCTCCGGGTTGCCAACGGGACAGATTTCGCTTTTCTCGTCCGGCCTCCTTTTCACGGTTGCCACACAGCTCATGTAGTTGACGTTCCGGGAACCAAAGGAGGCCCGTGTCACATACTGTACTTCTTCGCTGAAAGCGCTTTGGAAAGCCAGTGTTCCTCCTGAAGTAAATTGCGCGAGCCAGTGAACGCCTTCGTTTCGCCTAGGTCATGGTACATCTCCCGAAGGCCTAGCCACCTTCAGAGGACGACTGCCTATTTCTCCCTCTAGAGGTAAAGTCCTGGTGCTGCTTCAGGGAGCAAGAGGTCAGGTATGAAGTCCGAGAACTCACCGTGTAAGCACGGTGGTTTTCCAAAAGCAGCTCAGGGTTACAAAATGAGGCCCCCTTGCATTGCCCAGAAGCCCCGGTATCAACGTGTTCTTCAGGCTTCCTCCAAGCTCTCCAAATCTAGCTCTCCCATGGAGGAAAAACGTTGTTGCCCAGCCTCCTGCATACAAAACAGTAGAGTCCAAAGACCCATGTGGCTGGATGGTGCTCAGCAGGCACAGATGCCACTTTTGGTACACAGGGACCTTCCTTGGAATACGGTGCAGACGCTCGCATCCTCAGACTTTGAAAGGCACACCCGCATTTACAGCTCTTTAGTGGGGAAGGCCTCTTTGAAACTGCTGACTGCGACTCTGCTGGTGGAAACACTGCACCTTACTTTGACTCTGGCGCTCGGCTGACATTCGCCATAGATAAAGTCCTGTGCTGGATGTGCTCCTAGCAAGGCATTGCAAGCACTCTGTTTCTTTGGGCAAAGTCTCCGTTCCTCCCCGGGTATTCCTGCAGGGTTGAGAAAGTTGGCGACCACAGTGCTTTTCATGAAGCACTGATCATCCAAAACACGGACTTTCCTTGCAACACGCGGGCAAGTTTCCTTATGACTAGCCAAGAAGGCTTTGGGATGAGAACCTAGCAAGGAACGGCACGCACTCCGGTTCTTCCAAGAAAATTCACTCGGCCTCAGGTTACCTCTCAGGGTAATCCTGGGGTGAATAGAAGACCGGCAACAGGACTGTTTCTCAGGCAGCTCTGAGGACACATCTCTCTGCTTTGTCACTGGGGCAAATTGTGCTGTTCCCGTCCCTCTCCACTTTCACGGTTGACACCTAGCTCATGTACCTGAAGTCCACAAGCAGGTGAAAGAGACATGCCACACACATGTGCCCTTCCATGAAAACACTTTGGCAAGCAGGAGTCCTCCTGAGGTGAATGGTGTGAGCCAGTGAATGATCTAGTTTCACCTACATCACCGTGGATCTTGCAAAGGCCTGACAGTCTTCAAAGGCTGAGAGCACATGTCTCCAGCTGGATCTGAAGTCGACGTGATGCATGCGAGGGGAAGACGTCAGCTATGAATTCTGAGAACACTTGCCATGGCGGTGTTTGTTCCAGTGCAGCTCAGGTTTACAAACTGGGGTCCCCTTGCATTGCCCAGAAGACCAGGGAGAAAACTCGTCCTGAGGATTCTTCCATGCTGTGGCTATCTGGCTCCCCGATGGAGGAAACACATTGCTGCCTGGCCTTCTGCATACCAACAGTAGAGCCCAAAGACCATCATGAGGCATGAGGTTGCTCAGAAGGCACAGATGACACTTTGGGTACACAGTGATTTTCCTCGGAAACTGGTGCAGACGTGAGCGTCCTCAGATATGTGAAAGGCACACCAGCATTACAGCACTTCAGTGGTGAAAGCCTCGGGTCTACTTGTGACCACCAACTTTGCTGATGGAAACACTGCCCCTTACTTTGAGTATGCCGCTCAGTCGACATTCGCCTTAGCTGAAGCAGTCTGCTGCATGAGCTCCTGGCAAGGAACGGCAGGCGCACTGTTTCTTTCGAGAAAACTCACTCGTCCTCCCGGGCAATTCCTGCAGGGTGTCCAACATGGGCGCCACCCCGTGCCTTTCGTTCAGTTTTCTCGCCCCAAGCCTCCTGCTTCCAAAGGGGCAAAGAATGCTTTAGCCCTCAGGATCCAGTTTCTACGTGCAAAGCCAGCCTGTGGAGCAGCACCTTCTGCCCAGCTACGAGAGAGCCATGCGACACACTAGGCGCTCCTGTGAGGACCCTTTTGTAAGCAGAGGTTCTGCGCGAGGTGACGTGCCTAGTCACCACAGTGCTTCAGTCAGGCGATGTCGACCTTGGAACTTTCAATCGCCCAGCAGTGCTTCGGGAGAGGGGTCCATCATATCAGACTGGTTGTAAAGTCACATTTCTGCTTGAGGTGAAGGGTCGTCAGCTTTGAGTTCATACAATCAATGTTACTCTCCGGATAGGATTCAGGGCAGCTAATATCTAAGCCGGGAGTGTGACATGCATTGCTCATGACACCGGCCCCCACTCTGTTACCAAGACTGGTTTCCAGAGGTGGAGGTCTGGCTCTCCGCCGGAGCAGGCCGTGTGTTGCCCTGCCCTCTGCATGCACAGAGTGGAGGCCAACGACCCATGTGGCTGGAGCTCACTCAGAAGCCGCAGTTGACACTTTGGGTACACCGTGTTCTTCCATGACCTGGGTCCAGGCGCGAGAGACCCTGCAGTCCTGAGAGGCCTACCAGTGTTAAAGCAGTACCTTCACTAAGGCTTCTCAGACAGAGCTGCACTCCCAACACTTTTCACGGCTCTCGAGGACTTTCCTTTGGCAGCATGCGGGCAGGTTTCCGAACCACTAGCCAAGAAGGCTTTGGGATGAGCTCCTAGCGAGGAACTGCACACACCCCCTCGTTCTTGCGAGAAAACTCCCTCTTCCTCACTTTGCCTCCCCGGGAACTCCTACGGTGAGTACAAGACGGGCAACAGGACCCTTTTTCAGGCAGCTCTGAGCACCCAGCTCTCCGGGTTGCCAACGGGACAGATTTCGCTTTTCTCGTCCGGCCTCCTTTTCACGGTTGCCACACAGCTCATGTAGTTGACGTTCCGGGAACCAAAGGAGGCCCGTGTCACATACTGTACTTCTTCGCTGAAAGCGCTTTGGAAAGCCAGTGTTCCTCCTGAAGTAAATTGCGCGAGCCAGTGAACGCCTTCGTTTCGCCTAGGTCATGGTACATCTCCCGAAGGCCTAGCCACCTTCAGAGGACGACTGCCTATTTCTCCCTCTAGAGGTAAAGTCCTGGTGCTGCTTCAGGGAGCAAGAGGTCAGGTATGAAGTCCGAGAACTCACCGTGTAAGCACGGTGGTTTTCCAAAAGCAGCTCAGGGTTACAAAATGAGGCCCCCTTGCATTGCCCAGAAGCCCCGGTATCAACGTGTTCTTCAGGCTTCCTCCAAGCTCTCCAAATCTAGCTCTCCCATGGAGGAAAAACGTTGTTGCCCAGCCTCCTGCATACAAAACAGTAGAGTCCAAAGACCCATGTGGCTGGATGGTGCTCAGCAGGCACAGATGCCACTTTTGGTAAACAGGGACCTTCCTTGGAATACGGTGCAGACGCTCGCATCCTCAGACTTTGAAAGGCACACCCGCATTTACAGCACTTTAGTGGGGAAGGCCTCTTTGAAACTGCTGACTGCGACTCTGCTGGTGGAAACACTGCACCTTACTTTGACTCTGGCGCTCGGCTGACATTCGCCATAGATAAAGTCCTGTGCTGGATGTGCTCCTAGCAAGGCATTGCAAGCACTCTGTTTCTTTGGGCAAAGTCTCCGTTCCTCCCCGGGTATTCCTGCAGGGTTGAGAAAGTTGGCGACCACAGTGCTTTTCATGAAGCACTGATCATCCAAAACACGGACTTTCCTTGCAACACGCGGGCAAGTTTCCTTATGACTAGCCAAGAAGGCTTTGGGATGAGAACCTAGCAAGGAACGGCACGCACTCCGGTTCTTCCAAGAAAATTCACTCGGCCTCAGGTTACCTCTCAGGGTAATCCTGGGGTGAATAGAAGACCGGCAACAGGACTGTTTCTCAGGCAGCTCTGAGGACACATCTCTCTGCTTTGTCACTGGGGCAAATTGTGCTGTTCCCGTCCCTCTCCACTTTCACGGTTGACACCTAGCTCATGTACCTGAAGTCCACAAGCAGGTGAAAGAGACATGCCACACACATGTGCCCTTCCATGAAAACACTTTGGCAAGCAGGAGTCCTCCTGAGGTGAATGGTGTGAGCCAGTGAATGATCTAGTTTCACCTACATCACCGTGGATCTTGCAAAGGCCTGACAGTCTTCAAAGGCTGAGAGCACATGTCTCCAGCTGGATCTGAAGTCGACGTGATGCATGCGAGGGGAAGACGTCAGCTATGAATTCTGAGAACACTTGCCATGGCGGTGTTTGTTCCAGTGCAGCTCAGGTTTACAAACTGGGGTCCCCTTGCATTGCCCAGAAGACCAGGGAGAAAACTCGTCCTGAGGATTCTTCCATGCTGTGGCTATCTGGCTCCCCGATGGAGGAAACACATTGCTGCCTGGCCTTCTGCATACCAACAGTAGAGCCCAAAGACCATCATGAGGCATGAGGTTGCTCAGAAGGCACAGATGACACTTTGGGTACACAGTGATTTTCCTCGGAAACTGGTGCAGACGTGAGCGTCCTCAGATATGTGAAAGGCACACCAGCATTACAGCACTTCAGTGGTGAAAGCCTCGGGTCTACTTGTGACCACCAACTTTGCTGATGGAAACACTGCCCCTTACTTTGAGTATGCCGCTCAGTCGACATTCGCCTTAGCTGAAGCAGTCTGCTGCATGAGCTCCTGGCAAGGAACGGCAGGCGCACTGTTTCTTTCGAGAAAACTCACTCGTCCTCCCGGGCAATTCCTGCAGGGTGTCCAACATGGGCGCCACCCCGTGCCTTTCGTTCAGTTTTCTCGCCCCAAGCCTCCTGCTTCCAAAGGGGCAAAGAATGCTTTAGCCCTCAGGATCCAGTTTCTACGTGCAAAGCCAGCCTGTGGAGCAGCACCTTCTGCCCAGCTACGAGAGAGCCATGCGACACACTAGGCGCTCCTGTGAGGACCCTTTTGTAAGCAGAGGTTCTGCGCGAGGTGACGTGCCTAGTCACCACAGTGCTTCAGTCAGGCGATGTCGACTTTGGAACTTTCAATCGCCCAGCAGTGCTTCGGGAGAGGGGTCCATCATATCAGACTGGTTGTAAAGTCACATTTCTGCTTGAGGTGAAGGGTCGTCAGCTTTGAGTTCATACAATCAATGTTACTCTCCGGATAGGATTCAGGGCAGCTAATATCTAAGCCGGGAGTGTGACATGCATTGCTCATGACACCGGCCCCCACTCTGTTACCAAGACTGGTTTCCAGAGGTGGAGGTCTGGCTCTCCGCCGGAGCAGGCCGTGTGTTGCCCTGCCCTCTGCATGCACAGAGTGGAGGCCAACGACCCATGTGGCTGGAGCTCACTCAGAAGCCGCAGTTGACACTTTGGGTACACCGTGTTCTTCCATGACCTGGGTCCAGGCGCGAGAGACCCTGCAGTCCTGAGAGGCCTACCAGTGTTAAAGCAGTACCTTCACTAAGGCTTCTCAGACAGAGCTGCACTCCCAACACTTTTCACGGCTCTCGAGGACTTTCCTTTGGCAGCATGCGGGCAGGTTTCCGAACCACTAGCCAAGAAGGCTTTGGGATGAGCTCCTAGCGAGGAACTGCACACACCCCCTCGTTCTTGCGAGAAAACTCACTCTTCCTCACTTTGCCTCCCCGGGAACTCCTACGGTGAGTACAAGACGGGCAACAGGACCCTTTTTCAGGCAGCTCTGAGCACCCAGCTCTCCGGGTTGCCAACGGGACAGATTTCGCTTTTCTCGTCCGGCCTCCTTTTCACGGTTGCCACACAGCTCATGTAGTTGACGTTCCGGGAACCAAAGGAGGCCCGTGTCACATACTGTACTTCTTCGCTGAAAGCGCTTTGGAAAGCCAGTGTTCCTCCTGAAGTAAATTGCACGAGCCAGTGAACGCCTTCGTTTCGCCTAGGTCATGGTACATCTCCCGAAGGCCTAGCCACCTTCAGAGGACGACTGCCTATTTCTCCCTCTAGAGGTAAAGTCCTGGTGCTGCTTCAGGGAGCAAGAGGTCAGGTATGAAGTCCGAGAACTCACCGTGTAAGCACGGTGGTTTTCCAAAAGCAGCTCAGGGTTACAAAATGAGGCCCCCTTGCATTGCCCAGAAGCCCCGGTATCAACGTGTTCTTCAGGCTTCCTCCAAGCTCTCCAAATCTAGCTCTCCCATGGAGGAAAAACGTTGTTGCCCAGCCTCCTGCATACAAAACAGTAGAGTCCAAAGACCCATGTGGCTGGATGGTGCTCAGCAGGCACAGATGCCACTTTTGGTACACAGGGACCTTCCTTGGAATACGGTGCAGACGCTCGCATCCTCAGACTTTGAAAGGCACACCCGCATTTACAGCTCTTTAGTGGGGAAGGCCTCTTTGAAACTGCTGACTGCGACTCTGCTGGTGGAAACACTGCACCTTACTTTGACTCTGGCGCTCGGCTGACATTCGCCATAGATAAAGTCCTGTGCTGGATGTGCTCCTAGCAAGGCATTGCAAGCACTCTGTTTCTTTGGGCAAAGTCTCCGTTCCTCCCCGGGTATTCCTGCAGGGTTGAGAAAGTTGGCGACCACAGTGCTTTTCATGAAGCACTGATCATCCAAAACACGGACTTTCCTTGCAACACGCGGGCAAGTTTCCTTATGACTAGCCAAGAAGGCTTTGGGATGAGAACCTAGCAAGGAACGGCACGCACTCCGGTTCTTCCAAGAAAATTCACTCGGCCTCAGGTTACCTCTCAGGGTAATCCTGGGGTGAATAGAAGACCGGCAACAGGACTGTTTCTCAGGCAGCTCTGAGGACACATCTCTCTGCTTTGTCACTGGGGCAAATTGTGCTGTTCCCGTCCCTCTCCACTTTCACGGTTGACACCTAGCTCATGTACCTGAAGTCCACAAGCAGGTGAAAGAGACATGCCACACACATGTGCCCTTCCATGAAAACACTTTGGCAAGCAGGAGTCCTCCTGAGGTGAATGGTGTGAGCCAGTGAATGATCTAGTTTCACCTACATCACCGTGGATCTTGCAAAGGCCTGACAGTCTTCAAAGGCTGAGAGCACATGTCTCCAGCTGGATCTGAAGTCGACGTGATGCATGCGAGGGGAAGACGTCAGCTATGAATTCTGAGAACACTTGCCATGGCGGTGTTTGTTCCAGTGCAGCTCAGGTTTACAAACTGGGGTCCCCTTGCATTGCCCAGAAGACCAGGGAGAAAACTCGTCCTGAGGATTCTTCCATGCTGTGGCTATCTGGCTCCCCGATGGAGGAAACACATTGCTGCCTGGCCTTCTGCATACCAACAGTAGAGCCCAAAGACCATCATGAGGCATGAGGTTGCTCAGAAGGCACAGATGACACTTTGGGTACACAGTGATTTTCCTCGGAAACTGGTGCAGACGTGAGCGTCCTCAGATATGTGAAAGGCACACCAGCATTACAGCACTTCAGTGGTGAAAGCCTCGGGTCTACTTGTGACCACCAACTTTGCTGATGGAAACACTGCCCCTTACTTTGAGTATGCCGCTCAGTCGACATTCGCCTTAGCTGAAGCAGTCTGCTGCATGAGCTCCTGGCAAGGAACGGCAGGCGCACTGTTTCTTTCGAGAAAACTCACTCGTCCTCCCGGGCAATTCCTGCAGGGTGTCCAACATGGGCGCCACCCCGTGCCTTTCGTTCAGTTTTCTCGCCCCAAGCCTCCTGCTTCCAAAGGGGCAAAGAATGCTTTAGCCCTCAGGATCCAGTTTCTACGTGCAAAGCCAGCCTGTGGAGCAGCACCTTCTGCCCAGCTACGAGAGAGCCATGCGACACACTAGGCGCTCCTGTGAGGACCCTTTTGTAAGCAGAGGTTCTGCGCGAGGTGACGTGCCTAGTCACCACAGTGCTTCAGTCAGGCGATGTCGACTTTGGAACTTTCAATCGCCCAGCAGTGCTTCGGGAGAGGGGTCCATCATATCAGACTGGTTGTAAAGTCACATTTCTGCTTGAGGTGAAGGGTCGTCAGCTTTGAGTTCATACAATCAATGTTACTCTCCGGATAGGATTCAGGGCAGCTAATATCTAAGCCGGGAGTGTGACATGCATTGCTCATGACACCGGCCCCCACTCTGTTACCAAGACTGGTTTCCAGAGGTGGAGGTCTGGCTCTCCGCCGGAGCAGGCCGTGTGTTGCCCTGCCCTCTGCATGCACAGAGTGGAGGCCAACGACCCATGTGGCTGGAGCTCACTCAGAAGCCGCAGTTGACACTTTGGGTACACCGTGTTCTTCCATGACCTGGGTCCAGGCGCGAGAGACCCTGCAGTCCTGAGAGGCCTACCAGTGTTAAAGCAGTACCTTCACTAAGGCTTCTCAGACAGAGCTGCACTCCCAACACTTTTCACGGCTCTCGAGGACTTTCCTTTGGCAGCATGCGGGCAGGTTTCCGAACCACTAGCCAAGAAGGCTTTGGGATGAGCTCCTAGCGAGGTCCTCCTAGCAAGAGGTCAGGTATGAAGTCCGAGAACTCACCGTGTAAGCATTTTGTAACTCAGGGTTACAAAATGAGGCCCCCTTGCATTGCCCAGAAGCCCCGGTATCAACGTGTTCTTCAGGCTTCCTCCAAGCTCTCCAAATCTAGCTCTCCCATGGAGGAAAAACGTTGTTGCCCAGCCTCCTGCATACAAAACAGTAGAGTCCAAAGACCCATGTGGCTGGATGGTGCTCAGCAGGCACAGATGCCACTTTTGGTACACAGGGACCTTCCTTGGAATACGGTGCAGACGCTCGCATCCTCAGACTTTGAAAGGCACACCCGCATTTACAGCTCTTTAGTGGGGAAGGCCTCTTTGAAACTGCTGACTGCGACTCTGCTGGTGGAAACACTGCACCTTACTTTGACTCTGGCGCTCGGCTGACATTCGCCATAGATAAAGTCCTGTGCTGGATGTGCTCCTAGCAAGGCATTGCAAGCACTCTGTTTCTTTGGGCAAAGTCTCCGTTCCTCCCCGGGTATTCCTGCAGGGTTGAGAAAGTTGGCGACCACAGTGCTTTTCATGAAGCACTGATCATCCAAAACACGGACTTTCCTTGCAACACGCGGGCAAGTTTCCTTATGACTAGCCAAGAAGGCTTTGGGATGAGAACCTAGCAAGGAACGGCACGCACTCCGGTTCTTCCAAGAAAATTCACTCGGCCTCAGGTTACCTCTCAGGGTAATCCTGGGGTGAATAGAAGACCGGCAACAGGACTGTTTCTCAGGCAGCTCTGAGGACACATCTCTCTGCTTTGTCACTGGGGCAAATTGTGCTGTTCCCGTCCCTCTCCACTTTCACGGTTGACACCTAGCTCATGTACCTGAAGTCCACAAGCAGGTGAAAGAGACATGCCACACACATGTGCCCTTCCATGAAAACACTTTGGCAAGCAGGAGTCCTCCTGAGGTGAATGGTGTGAGCCAGTGAATGATCTAGTTTCACCTACATCACCGTGGATCTTGCAAAGGCCTGACAGTCTTCAAAGGCTGAGAGCACATGTCTCCAGCTGGATCTGAAGTCGACGTGATGCATGCGAGGGGAAGACGTCAGCTATGAATTCTGAGAACACTTGCCATGGCGGTGTTTGTTCCAGTGCAGCTCAGGTTTACAAACTGGGGTCCCCTTGCATTGCCCAGAAGACCAGGGAGAAAACTCGTCCTGAGGATTCTTCCATGCTGTGGCTATCTGGCTCCCCGATGGAGGAAACACATTGCTGCCTGGCCTTCTGCATACCAACAGTAGAGCCCAAAGACCATCATGAGGCATGAGGTTGCTCAGAAGGCACAGATGACACTTTGGGTACACAGTGATTTTCCTCGGAAACTGGTGCAGACGTGAGCGTCCTCAGATATGTGAAAGGCACACCAGCATTACAGCACTTCAGTGGTGAAAGCCTCGGGTCTACTTGTGACCACCAACTTTGCTGATGGAAACACTGCCCCTTACTTTGAGTATGCCGCTCAGTCGACATTCGCCTTAGCTGAAGCAGTCTGCTGCATGAGCTCCTGGCAAGGAACGGCAGGCGCACTGTTTCTTTCGAGAAAACTCACTCGTCCTCCCGGGCAATTCCTGCAGGGTGTCCAACATGGGCGCCACCCCGTGCCTTTCGTTCAGTTTTCTCGCCCCAAGCCTCCTGCTTCCAAAGGGGCAAAGAATGCTTTAGCCCTCAGGATCCAGTTTCTACGTGCAAAGCCAGCCTGTGGAGCAGCACCTTCTGCCCAGCTACGAGAGAGCCATGCGACACACTAGGCGCTCCTGTGAGGACCCTTTTGTAAGCAGAGGTTCTGCGCGAGGTGACGTGCCTAGTCACCACAGTGCTTCAGTCAGGCGATGTCGACTTTGGAACTTTCAATCGCCCAGCAGTGCTTCGGGAGAGGGGTCCATCATATCAGACTGGTTGTAAAGTCACATTTCTGCTTGAGGTGAAGGGTCGTCAGCTTTGAGTTCATACAATCAATGTTACTCTCCGGATAGGATTCAGGGCAGCTAATATCTAAGCCGGGAGTGTGACATGCATTGCTCATGACACCGGCCCCCACTCTGTTACCAAGACTGGTTTCCAGAGGTGGAGGTCTGGCTCTCCGCCGGAGCAGGCCGTGTGTTGCCCTGCCCTCTGCATGCACAGAGTGGAGGCCAACGACCCATGTGGCTGGAGCTCACTCAGAAGCCGCAGTTGACACTTTGGGTACACCGTGTTCTTCCATGACCTGGGTCCAGGCGCGAGAGACCCTGCAGTCCTGAGAGGCCTACCAGTGTTAAAGCAGTACCTTCACTAAGGCTTCTCAGACAGAGCTGCACTCCCAACACTTTTCACGGCTCTCGAGGACTTTCCTTTGGCAGCATGCGGGCAGGTTTCCGAACCACTAGCCAAGAAGGCTTTGGGATGAGCTCCTAGCGAGGAACTGCACACACCCCCTCGTTCTTGCGAGAAAACTCACTCTTCCTCACTTTGCCTCCCCGGGAACTCCTACGGTGAGTACAAGACGGGCAACAGGACCCTTTTTCAGGCAGCTCTGAGCACCCAGCTCTCCGGGTTGCCAACGGGACAGATTTCGCTTTTCTCGTCCGGCCTCCTTTTCACGGTTGCCACACAGCTCATGTAGTTGACGTTCCGGGAACCAAAGGAGGCCCGTGTCACATACTGTACTTCTTCGCTGAAAGCGCTTTGGAAAGCCAGTGTTCCTCCTGAAGTAAATTGCGCGAGCCAGTGAACGCCTTCGTTTCGCCTAGGTCATGGTACATCTCCCGAAGGCCTAGCCACCTTCAGAGGACGACTGCCTATTTCTCCCTCTAGAGGTAAAGTCCTGGTGCTGCTTCAGGGAGCAAGAGGTCAGGTATGAAGTCCGAGAACTCACCGTGTAAGCACGGTGGTTTTCCAAAAGCAGCTCAGGGTTACAAAATGAGGCCCCCTTGCATTGCCCAGAAGCCCCGGTATCAACGTGTTCTTCAGGCTTCCTCCAAGCTCTCCAAATCTAGCTCTCCCATGGAGGAAAAACGTTGTTGCCCAGCCTCCTGCATACAAAACAGTAGAGTCCAAAGACCCATGTGGCTGGATGGTGCTCAGCAGGCACAGATGCCACTTTTGGTACACAGGGACCTTCCTTGGAATACGGTGCAGACGCTCGCATCCTCAGACTTTGAAAGGCACACCCGCATTTACAGCTCTTTAGTGGGGAAGGCCTCTTTGAAACTGCTGACTGCGACTCTGCTGGTGGAAACACTGCACCTTACTTTGACTCTGGCGCTCGGCTGACATTCGCCATAGATAAAGTCCTGTGCTGGATGTGCTCCTAGCAAGGCATTGCAAGCACTCTGTTTCTTTGGGCAAAGTCTCCGTTCCTCCCCGGGTATTCCTGCAGGGTTGAGAAAGTTGGCGACCACAGTGCTTTTCATGAAGCACTGATCATCCAAAACACGGACTTTCCTTGCAACACGCGGGCAAGTTTCCTTATGACTAGCCAAGAAGGCTTTGGGATGAGAACCTAGCAAGGAACGGCACGCACTCCGGTTCTTCCAAGAAAATTCACTCGGCCTCAGGTTACCTCTCAGGGTAATCCTGGGGTGAATAGAAGACCGGCAACAGGACTGTTTCTCAGGCAGCTCTGAGGACACATCTCTCTGCTTTGTCACTGGGGCAAATTGTGCTGTTCCCGTCCCTCTCCACTTTCACGGTTGACACCTAGCTCATGTACCTGAAGTCCACAAGCAGGTGAAAGAGACATGCCACACACATGTGCCCTTCCATGAAAACACTTTGGCAAGCAGGAGTCCTCCTGAGGTGAATGGTGTGAGCCAGTGAATGATCTAGTTTCACCTACATCACCGTGGATCTTGCAAAGGCCTGACAGTCTTCAAAGGCTGAGAGCACATGTCTCCAGCTGGATCTGAAGTCGACGTGATGCATGCGAGGGGAAGACGTCAGCTATGAATTCTGAGAACACTTGCCATGGCGGTGTTTGTTCCAGTGCAGCTCAGGTTTACAAACTGGGGTCCCCTTGCATTGCCCAGAAGACCAGGGAGAAAACTCGTCCTGAGGATTCTTCCATGCTGTGGCTATCTGGCTCCCCGATGGAGGAAACACATTGCTGCCTGGCCTTCTGCATACCAACAGTAGAGCCCAAAGACCATCATGAGGCATGAGGTTGCTCAGAAGGCACAGATGACACTTTGGGTACACAGTGATTTTCCTCGGAAACTGGTGCAGACGTGAGCGTCCTCAGATATGTGAAAGGCACACCAGCATTACAGCACTTCAGTGGTGAAAGCCTCGGGTCTACTTGTGACCACCAACTTTGCTGATGGAAACACTGCCCCTTACTTTGAGTATGCCGCTCAGTCGACATTCGCCTTAGCTGAAGCAGTCTGCTGCATGAGCTCCTGGCAAGGAACGGCAGGCGCACTGTTTCTTTCGAGAAAACTCACTCGTCCTCCCGGGCAATTCCTGCAGGGTGTCCAACATGGGCGCCACCCCGTGCCTTTCGTTCAGTTTTCTCGCCCCAAGCCTCCTGCTTCCAAAGGGGCAAAGAATGCTTTAGCCCTCAGGATCCAGTTTCTACGTGCAAAGCCAGCCTGTGGAGCAGCACCTTCTGCCCAGCTACGAGAGAGCCATGCGACACACTAGGCGCTCCTGTGAGGACCCTTTTGTAAGCAGAGGTTCTGCGCGAGGTGACGTGCCTAGTCACCACAGTGCTTCAGTCAGGCGATGTCGACTTTGGAACTTTCAATCGCCCAGCAGTGCTTCGGGAGAGGGGTCCATCATATCAGACTGGTTGTAAAGTCACATTTCTGCTTGAGGTGAAGGGTCGTCAGCTTTGAGTTCATACAATCAATGTTACTCTCCGGATAGGATTCAGGGCAGCTAATATCTAAGCCGGGAGTGTGACATGCATTGCTCATGACACCGGCCCCCACTCTGTTACCAAGACTGGTTTCCAGAGGTGGAGGTCTGGCTCTCCGCCGGAGCAGGCCGTGTGTTGCCCTGCCCTCTGCATGCACAGAGTGGAGGCCAACGACCCATGTGGCTGGAGCTCACTCAGAAGCCGCAGTTGACACTTTGGGTACACCGTGTTCTTCCATGACCTGGGTCCAGGCGCGAGAGACCCTGCAGTCCTGAGAGGCCTACCAGTGTTAAAGCAGTACCTTCACTAAGGCTTCTCAGACAGAGCTGCACTCCCAACACTTTTCACGGCTCTCGAGGACTTTCCTTTGGCAGCATGCGGGCAGGTTTCCGAACCACTAGCCAAGAAGGCTTTGGGATGAGCTCCTAGCGAGGTCCTCCTAGCAAGAGGTCAGGTATGAAGTCCGAGAACTCACCGTGTAAGCATTTTGTAACTCAGGGTTACAAAATGAGGCCCCCTTGCATTGCCCAGAAGCCCCGGTATCAACGTGTTCTTCAGGCTTCCTCCAAGCTCTCCAAATCTAGCTCTCCCATGGAGGAAAAACGTTGTTGCCCAGCCTCCTGCATACAAAACAGTAGAGTCCAAAGACCCATGTGGCTGGATGGTGCTCAGCAGGCACAGATGCCACTTTTGGTACACAGGGACCTTCCTTGGAATACGGTGCAGACGCTCGCATCCTCAGACTTTGAAAGGCACACCCGCATTTACAGCTCTTTAGTGGGGAAGGCCTCTTTGAAACTGCTGACTGCGACTCTGCTGGTGGAAACACTGCACCTTACTTTGACTCTGGCGCTCGGCTGACATTCGCCATAGATAAAGTCCTGTGCTGGATGTGCTCCTAGCAAGGCATTGCAAGCACTCTGTTTCTTTGGGCAAAGTCTCCGTTCCTCCCCGGGTATTCCTGCAGGGTTGAGAAAGTTGGCGACCACAGTGCTTTTCATGAAGCACTGATCATCCAAAACACGGACTTTCCTTGCAACACGCGGGCAAGTTTCCTTATGACTAGCCAAGAAGGCTTTGGGATGAGAACCTAGCAAGGAACGGCACGCACTCCGGTTCTTCCAAGAAAATTCACTCGGCCTCAGGTTACCTCTCAGGGTAATCCTGGGGTGAATAGAAGACCGGCAACAGGACTGTTTCTCAGGCAGCTCTGAGGACACATCTCTCTGCTTTGTCACTGGGGCAAATTGTGCTGTTCCCGTCCCTCTCCACTTTCACGGTTGACACCTAGCTCATGTACCTGAAGTCCACAAGCAGGTGAAAGAGACATGCCACACACATGTGCCCTTCCATGAAAACACTTTGGCAAGCAGGAGTCCTCCTGAGGTGAATGGTGTGAGCCAGTGAATGATCTAGTTTCACCTACATCACCGTGGATCTTGCAAAGGCCTGACAGTCTTCAAAGGCTGAGAGCACATGTCTCCAGCTGGATCTGAAGTCGACGTGATGCATGCGAGGGGAAGACGTCAGCTATGAATTCTGAGAACACTTGCCATGGCGGTGTTTGTTCCAGTGCAGCTCAGGTTTACAAACTGGGGTCCCCTTGCATTGCCCAGAAGACCAGGGAGAAAACTCGTCCTGAGGATTCTTCCATGCTGTGGCTATCTGGCTCCCCGATGGAGGAAACACATTGCTGCCTGGCCTTCTGCATACCAACAGTAGAGCCCAAAGACCATCATGAGGCATGAGGTTGCTCAGAAGGCACAGATGACACTTTGGGTACACAGTGATTTTCCTCGGAAACTGGTGCAGACGTGAGCGTCCTCAGATATGTGAAAGGCACACCAGCATTACAGCACTTCAGTGGTGAAAGCCTCGGGTCTACTTGTGACCACCAACTTTGCTGATGGAAACACTGCCCCTTACTTTGAGTATGCCGCTCAGTCGACATTCGCCTTAGCTGAAGCAGTCTGCTGCATGAGCTCCTGGCAAGGAACGGCAGGCGCACTGTTTCTTTCGAGAAAACTCACTCGTCCTCCCGGGCAATTCCTGCAGGGTGTCCAACATGGGCGCCACCCCGTGCCTTTCGTTCAGTTTTCTCGCCCCAAGCCTCCTGCTTCCAAAGGGGCAAAGAATGCTTTAGCCCTCAGGATCCAGTTTCTACGTGCAAAGCCAGCCTGTGGAGCAGCACCTTCTGCCCAGCTACGAGAGAGCCATGCGACACACTAGGCGCTCCTGTGAGGACCCTTTTGTAAGCAGAGGTTCTGCGCGAGGTGACGTGCCTAGTCACCACAGTGCTTCAGTCAGGCGATGTCGACTTTGGAACTTTCAATCGCCCAGCAGTGCTTCGGGAGAGGGGTCCATCATATCAGACTGGTTGTAAAGTCACATTTCTGCTTGAGGTGAAGGGTCGTCAGCTTTGAGTTCATACAATCAATGTTACTCTCCGGATAGGATTCAGGGCAGCTAATATCTAAGCCGGGAGTGTGACATGCATTGCTCATGACACCGGCCCCCACTCTGTTACCAAGACTGGTTTCCAGAGGTGGAGGTCTGGCTCTCCGCCGGAGCAGGCCGTGTGTTGCCCTGCCCTCTGCATGCACAGAGTGGAGGCCAACGACCCATGTGGCTGGAGCTCACTCAGAAGCCGCAGTTGACACTTTGGGTACACCGTGTTCTTCCATGACCTGGGTCCAGGCGCGAGAGACCCTGCAGTCCTGAGAGGCCTACCAGTGTTAAAGCAGTACCTTCACTAAGGCTTCTCAGACAGAGCTGCACTCCCAACACTTTTCACGGCTCTCGAGGACTTTCCTTTGGCAGCATGCGGGCAGGTTTCCGAACCACTAGCCAAGAAGGCTTTGGGATGAGCTCCTAGCGAGGAACTGCACACACCCCCTCGTTCTTGCGAGAAAACTCACTCTTCCTCACTTTGCCTCCCCGGGAACTCCTACGGTGAGTACAAGACGGGCAACAGGACCCTTTTTCAGGCAGCTCTGAGCACCCAGCTCTCCGGGTTGCCAACGGGACAGATTTCGCTTTTCTCGTCCGGCCTCCTTTTCACGGTTGCCACACAGCTCATGTAGTTGACCTTCCGGGAACCAAAGGAGGCCCGTGTCACATACTGTACTTCTTCGCTGAAAGCGCTTTGGAAAGCCAGTGTTCCTCCTGAAGTAAATTGCGCGAGCCAGTGAACGCCTTCGTTTCGCCTAGGTCATGGTACATCTCCCGAAGGCCTAGCCACCTTCAGAGGACGACTGCCTATTTCTCCCTCTAGAGGTAAAGTCCTGGTGCTGCTTCAGGGAGCAAGAGGTCAGGTATGAAGTCCGAGAACTCACCGTGTAAGCACGGTGGTTTTCCAAAAGCAGCTCAGGGTTACAAAATGAGGCCCCCTTGCATTGCCCAGAAGCCCCGGTATCAACGTGTTCTTCAGGCTTCCTCCAAGCTCTCCAAATCTAGCTCTCCCATGGAGGAAAAACGTTGTTGCCCAGCCTCCTGCATACAAAACAGTAGAGTCCAAAGACCCATGTGGCTGGATGGTGCTCAGCAGGCACAGATGCCACTTTTGGTACACAGGGACCTTCCTTGGAATACGGTGCAGACGCTCGCATCCTCAGACTTTGAAAGGCACACCCGCATTTACAGCACTTTAGTGGGGAAGGCCTCTTTGAAACTGCTGACTGCGACTCTGCTGGTGGAAACACTGCACCTTACTTTGACTCTGGCGCTCGGCTGACATTCGCCATAGATAAAGTCCTGTGCTGGATGTGCTCCTAGCAAGGCATTGCAAGCACTCTGTTTCTTTGGGCAAAGTCTCCGTTCCTCCCCGGGTATTCCTGCAGGGTTGAGAAAGTTGGCGACCACAGTGCTTTTCATGAAGCACTGATCATCCAAAACACGGACTTTCCTTGCAACACGCGGGCAAGTTTCCTTATGACTAGCCAAGAAGGCTTTGGGATGAGAACCTAGCAAGGAACGGCACGCACTCCGGTTCTTCCAAGAAAATTCACTCGGCCTCAGGTTACCTCTCAGGGTAATCCTGGGGTGAATAGAAGACCGGCAACAGGACTGTTTCTCAGGCAGCTCTGAGGACACATCTCTCTGCTTTGTCACTGGGGCAAATTGTGCTGTTCCCGTCCCTCTCCACTTTCACGGTTGACACCTAGCTCATGTACCTGAAGTCCACAAGCAGGTGAAAGAGACATGCCACACACATGTGCCCTTCCATGAAAACACTTTGGCAAGCAGGAGTCCTCCTGAGGTGAATGGTGTGAGCCAGTGAATGATCTAGTTTCACCTACATCACCGTGGATCTTGCAAAGGCCTGACAGTCTTCAAAGGCTGAGAGCACATGTCTCCAGCTGGATCTGAAGTCGACGTGATGCATGCGAGGGGAAGACGTCAGCTATGAATTCTGAGAACACTTGCCATGGCGGTGTTTGTTCCAGTGCAGCTCAGGTTTACAAACTGGGGTCCCCTTGCATTGCCCAGAAGACCAGGGAGAAAACTCGTCCTGAGGATTCTTCCATGCTGTGGCTATCTGGCTCCCCGATGGAGGAAACACATTGCTGCCTGGCCTTCTGCATACCAACAGTAGAGCCCAAAGACCATCATGAGGCATGAGGTTGCTCAGAAGGCACAGATGACACTTTGGGTACACAGTGATTTTCCTCGGAAACTGGTGCAGACGTGAGCGTCCTCAGATATGTGAAAGGCACACCAGCATTACAGCACTTCAGTGGTGAAAGCCTCGGGTCTACTTGTGACCACCAACTTTGCTGATGGAAACACTGCCCCTTACTTTGAGTATGCCGCTCAGTCGACATTCGCCTTAGCTGAAGCAGTCTGCTGCATGAGCTCCTGGCAAGGAACGGCAGGCGCACTGTTTCTTTCGAGAAAACTCACTCGTCCTCCCGGGCAATTCCTGCAGGGTGTCCAACATGGGCGCCACCCCGTGCCTTTCGTTCAGTTTTCTCGCCCCAAGCCTCCTGCTTCCAAAGGGGCAAAGAATGCTTTAGCCCTCAGGATCCAGTTTCTACGTGCAAAGCCAGCCTGTGGAGCAGCACCTTCTGCCCAGCTATGAGAGAGCCATGCGACACACTAGGCGCTCCTGTGAGGACCCTTTTGTAAGCAGAGGTTCTGCGCGAGGTGACGTGCCTAGTCACCACAGTGCTTCAGTCAGGCGATGTCGACTTTGGAACTTTCAATCGCCCAGCAGTGCTTCGGGAGAGGGGTCCATCATATCAGACTGGTTGTAAAGTCACATTTCTGCTTGAGGTGAAGGGTCGTCAGCTTTGAGTTCATACAATCAATGTTACTCTCCGGATAGGATTCAGGGCAGCTAATATCTAAGCCGGGAGTGTGACATGCATTGCTCATGACACCGGCCCCCACTCTGTTACCAAGACTGGTTTCCAGAGGTGGAGGTCTGGCTCTCCGCCGGAGCAGGCCGTGTGTTGCCCTGCCCTCTGCATGCACAGAGTGGAGGCCAACGACCCATGTGGCTGGAGCTCACTCAGAAGCCGCAGTTGACACTTTGGGTACACCGTGTTCTTCCATGACCTGGGTCCAGGCGCGAGAGACCCTGCAGTCCTGAGAGGCCTACCAGTGTTAAAGCAGTACCTTCACTAAGGCTTCTCAGACAGAGCTGCACTCCCAACACTTTTCACGGCTCTCGAGGACTTTCCTTTGGCAGCATGCGGGCAGGTTTCCGAACCACTAGCCAAGAAGGCTTTGGGATGAGCTCCTAGCGAGGAACTGCACACACCCCCTCGTTCTTGCGAGAAAACTCACTCTTCCTCACTTTGCCTCCCCGGGAACTCCTACGGTGAGTACAAGACGGGCAACAGGACCCTTTTTCAGGCAGCTCTGAGCACCCAGCTCTCCGGGTTGCCAACGGGACAGATTTCGCTTTTCTCGTCCGGCCTCCTTTTCACGGTTGCCACACAGCTCATGTAGTTGACGTTCCGGGAACCAAAGGAGGCCCGTGTCACATACTGTACTTCTTCGCTGAAAGCGCTTTGGAAAGCCAGTGTTCCTCCTGAAGTAAATTGCACGAGCCAGTGAACGCCTTCGTTTCGCCTAGGTCATGGTACATCTCCCGAAGGCCTAGCCACCTTCAGAGGACGACTGCCTATTTCTCCCTCTAGAGGTAAAGTCCTGGTGCTGCTTCAGGGAGCAAGAGGTCAGGTATGAAGTCCGAGAACTCACCGTGTAAGCACGGTGGTTTTCCAAAAGCAGCTCAGGGTTACAAAATGAGGCCCCCTTGCATTGCCCAGAAGCCCCGGTATCAACGTGTTCTTCAGGCTTCCTCCAAGCTCTCCAAATCTAGCTCTCCCATGGAGGAAAAACGTTGTTGCCCAGCCTCCTGCATACAAAACATTAGAGTCCAAAGACCCATGTGGCTGGATGGTGCTCAGCAGGCACAGATGCCACTTTTGGTACACAGGGACCTTCCTTGGAATACGGTGCAGACGCTCGCATCCTCAGACTTTGAAAGGCACACCCGCATTTACAGCTCTTTAGTGGGGAAGGCCTCTTTGAAACTGCTGACTGCGACTCTGCTGGTGGAAACACTGCACCTTACTTTGACTCTGGCGCTCGGCTGACATTCGCCATAGATAAAGTCCTGTGCTGGATGTGCTCCTAGCAAGGCATTGCAAGCACTCTGTTTCTTTGGGCAAAGTCTCCGTTCCTCCCCGGGTATTCCTGCAGGGTTGAGAAAGTTGGCGACCACAGTGCTTTTCATGAAGCACTGATCATCCAAAACACGGACTTTCCTTGCAACACGCGGGCAAGTTTCCTTATGACTAGCCAAGAAGGCTTTGGGATGAGAACCTAGCAAGGAACGGCACGCACTCCGGTTCTTCCAAGAAAATTCACTCGGCCTCAGGTTACCTCTCAGGGTAATCCTGGGGTGAATAGAAGACCGGCAACAGGACTGTTTCTCAGGCAGCTCTGAGGACACATCTCTCTGCTTTGTCACTGGGGCAAATTGTGCTGTTCCCGTCCCTCTCCACTTTCACGGTTGACACCTAGCTCATGTACCTGAAGTCCACAAGCAGGTGAAAGAGACATGCCACACACATGTGCCCTTCCATGAAAACACTTTGGCAAGCAGGAGTCCTCCTGAGGTGAATGGTGTGAGCCAGTGAATGATCTAGTTTCACCTACATCACCGTGGATCTTGCAAAGGCCTGACAGTCTTCAAAGGCTGAGAGCACATGTCTCCAGCTGGATCTGAAGTCGACGTGATGCATGCGAGGGGAAGACGTCAGCTATGAATTCTGAGAACACTTGCCATGGCGGTGTTTGTTCCAGTGCAGCTCAGGTTTACAAACTGGGGTCCCCTTGCATTGCCCAGAAGACCAGGGAGAAAACTCGTCCTGAGGATTCTTCCATGCTGTGGCTATCTGGCTCCCCGATGGAGGAAACACATTGCTGCCTGGCCTTCTGCATACCAACAGTAGAGCCCAAAGACCATCATGAGGCATGAGGTTGCTCAGAAGGCACAGATGACACTTTGGGTACACAGTGATTTTCCTCGGAAACTGGTGCAGACGTGAGCGTCCTCAGATATGTGAAAGGCACACCAGCATTACAGCACTTCAGTGGTGAAAGCCTCGGGTCTACTTGTGACCACCAACTTTGCTGATGGAAACACTGCCCCTTACTTTGAGTATGCCGCTCAGTCGACATTCGCCTTAGCTGAAGCAGTCTGCTGCATGAGCTCCTGGCAAGGAACGGCAGGCGCACTGTTTCTTTCGAGAAAACTCACTCGTCCTCCCGGGCAATTCCTGCAGGGTGTCCAACATGGGCGCCACCCCGTGCCTTTCGTTCAGTTTTCTCGCCCCAAGCCTCCTGCTTCCAAAGGGGCAAAGAATGCTTTAGCCCTCAGGATCCAGTTTCTACGTGCAAAGCCAGCCTGTGGAGCAGCACCTTCTGCCCAGCTACGAGAGAGCCATGCGACACACTAGGCGCTCCTGTGAGGACCCTTTTGTAAGCAGAGGTTCTGCGCGAGGTGACGTGCCTAGTCACCACAGTGCTTCAGTCAGGCGATGTCGACTTTGGAACTTTCAATCGCCCAGCAGTGCTTCGGGAGAGGGGTCCATCATATCAGACTGGTTGTAAAGTCACATTTCTGCTTGAGGTGAAGGGTCGTCAGCTTTGAGTTCATACAATCAATGTTACTCTCCGGATAGGATTCAGGGCAGCTAATATCTAAGCCGGGAGTGTGACATGCATTGCTCATGACACCGGCCCCCACTCTGTTACCAAGACTGGTTTCCAGAGGTGGAGGTCTGGCTCTCCGCCGGAGCAGGCCGTGTGTTGCCCTGCCCTCTGCATGCACAGAGTGGAGGCCAACGACCCATGTGGCTGGAGCTCACTCAGAAGCCGCAGTTGACACTTTGGGTACACCGTGTTCTTCCATGACCTGGGTCCAGGCGCGAGAGACCCTGCAGTCCTGAGAGGCCTACCAGTGTTAAAGCAGTACCTTCACTAAGGCTTCTCAGACAGAGCTGCACTCCCAACACTTTTCACGGCTCTCGAGGACTTTCCTTTGGCAGCATGCGGGCAGGTTTCCGAACCACTAGCCAAGAAGGCTTTGGGATGAGCTCCTAGCGAGGTCCTCCTAGCAAGAGGTCAGGTATGAAGTCCGAGAACTCACCGTGTAAGCATTTTGTAACTCAGGGTTACAAAATGAGGCCCCCTTGCATTGCCCAGAAGCCCCGGTATCAACGTGTTCTTCAGGCTTCCTCCAAGCTCTCCAAATCTAGCTCTCCCATGGAGGAAAAACGTTGTTGCCCAGCCTCCTGCATACAAAACAGTAGAGTCCAAAGACCCATGTGGCTGGATGGTGCTCAGCAGGCACAGATGCCACTTTTGGTACACAGGGACCTTCCTTGGAATACGGTGCAGACGCTCGCATCCTCAGACTTTGAAAGGCACACCCGCATTTACAGCTCTTTAGTGGGGAAGGCCTCTTTGAAACTGCTGACTGCGACTCTGCTGGTGGAAACACTGCACCTTACTTTGACTCTGGCGCTCGGCTGACATTCGCCATAGATAAAGTCCTGTGCTGGATGTGCTCCTAGCAAGGCATTGCAAGCACTCTGTTTCTTTGGGCAAAGTCTCCGTTCCTCCCCGGGTATTCCTGCAGGGTTGAGAAAGTTGGCGACCACAGTGCTTTTCATGAAGCACTGATCATCCAAAACACGGACTTTCCTTGCAACACGCGGGCAAGTTTCCTTATGACTAGCCAAGAAGGCTTTGGGATGAGAACCTAGCAAGGAACGGCACGCACTCCGGTTCTTCCAAGAAAATTCACTCGGCCTCAGGTTACCTCTCAGGGTAATCCTGGGGTGAATAGAAGACCGGCAACAGGACTGTTTCTCAGGCAGCTCTGAGGACACATCTCTCTGCTTTGTCACTGGGGCAAATTGTGCTGTTCCCGTCCCTCTCCACTTTCACGGTTGACACCTAGCTCATGTACCTGAAGTCCACAAGCAGGTGAAAGAGACATGCCACACACATGTGCCCTTCCATGAAAACACTTTGGCAAGCAGGAGTCCTCCTGAGGTGAATGGTGTGAGCCAGTGAATGATCTAGTTTCACCTACATCACCGTGGATCTTGCAAAGGCCTGACAGTCTTCAAAGGCTGAGAGCACATGTCTCCAGCTGGATCTGAAGTCGACGTGATGCATGCGAGGGGAAGACGTCAGCTATGAATTCTGAGAACACTTGCCATGGCGGTGTTTGTTCCAGTGCAGCTCAGGTTTACAAACTGGGGTCCCCTTGCATTGCCCAGAAGACCAGGGAGAAAACTCGTCCTGAGGATTCTTCCATGCTGTGGCTATCTGGCTCCCCGATGGAGGAAACACATTGCTGCCTGGCCTTCTGCATACCAACAGTAGAGCCCAAAGACCATCATGAGGCATGAGGTTGCTCAGAAGGCACAGATGACACTTTGGGTACACAGTGATTTTCCTCGGAAACTGGTGCAGACGTGAGCGTCCTCAGATATGTGAAAGGCACACCAGCATTACAGCACTTCAGTGGTGAAAGCCTCGGGTCTACTTGTGACCACCAACTTTGCTGATGGAAACACTGCCCCTTACTTTGAGTATGCCGCTCAGTCGACATTCGCCTTAGCTGAAGCAGTCTGCTGCATGAGCTCCTGGCAAGGAACGGCAGGCGCACTGTTTCTTTCGAGAAAACTCACTCGTCCTCCCGGGCAATTCCTGCAGGGTGTCCAACATGGGCGCCACCCCGTGCCTTTCGTTCAGTTTTCTCGCCCCAAGCCTCCTGCTTCCAAAGGGGCAAAGAATGCTTTAGCCCTCAGGATCCAGTTTCTACGTGCAAAGCCAGCCTGTGGAGCAGCACCTTCTGCCCAGCTACGAGAGAGCCATGCGACACACTAGGCGCTCCTGTGAGGACCCTTTTGTAAGCAGAGGTTCTGCGCGAGGTGACGTGCCTAGTCACCACAGTGCTTCAGTCAGGCGATGTCGACTTTGGAACTTTCAATCGCCCAGCAGTGCTTCGGGAGAGGGGTCCATCATATCAGACTGGTTGTAAAGTCACATTTCTGCTTGAGGTGAAGGGTCGTCAGCTTTGAGTTCATACAATCAATGTTACTCTCCGGATAGGATTCAGGGCAGCTAATATCTAAGCCGGGAGTGTGACATGCATTGCTCATGACACCGGCCCCCACTCTGTTACCAAGACTGGTTTCCAGAGGTGGAGGTCTGGCTCTCCGCCGGAGCAGGCCGTGTGTTGCCCTGCCCTCTGCATGCACAGAGTGGAGGCCAACGACCCATGTGGCTGGAGCTCACTCAGAAGCCGCAGTTGACACTTTGGGTACACCGTGTTCTTCCATGACCTGGGTCCAGGCGCGAGAGACCCTGCAGTCCTGAGAGGCCTACCAGTGTTAAAGCAGTACCTTCACTAAGGCTTCTCAGACAGAGCTGCACTCCCAACACTTTTCACGGCTCTCGAGGACTTTCCTTTGGCAGCATGCGGGCAGGTTTCCGAACCACTAGCCAAGAAGGCTTTGGGATGAGCTCCTAGCGAGGAACTGCACACACCCCCTCGTTCTTGCGAGAAAACTCACTCTTCCTCACTTTGCCTCCCCGGGAACTCCTACGGTGAGTACAAGACGGGCAACAGGACCCTTTTTCAGGCAGCTCTGAGCACCCAGCTCTCCGGGTTGCCAACGGGACAGATTTCGCTTTTCTCGTCCGGCCTCCTTTTCACGGTTGCCACACAGCTCATGTAGTTGACGTTCCGGGAACCAAAGGAGGCCCGTGTCACATACTGTACTTCTTCGCTGAAAGCGCTTTGGAAAGCCAGTGTTCCTCCTGAAGTAAATTGCGCGAGCCAGTGAACGCCTTCGTTTCGCCTAGGTCATGGTACATCTCCCGAAGGCCTAGCCACCTTCAGAGGACGACTGCCTATTTCTCCCTCTAGAGGTAAAGTCCTGGTGCTGCTTCAGGGAGCAAGAGGTCAGGTATGAAGTCCGAGAACTCACCGTGTAAGCACGGTGGTTTTCCAAAAGCAGCTCAGGGTTACAAAATGAGGCCCCCTTGCATTGCCCAGAAGCCCCGGTATCAACGTGTTCTTCAGGCTTCCTCCAAGCTCTCCAAATCTAGCTCTCCCATGGAGGAAAAACGTTGTTGCCCAGCCTCCTGCATACAAAACAGTAGAGTCCAAAGACCCATGTGGCTGGATGGTGCTCAGCAGGCACAGATGCCACTTTTGGTACACAGGGACCTTCCTTGGAATACGGTGCAGACGCTCGCATCCTCAGACTTTGAAAGGCACACCCGCATTTACAGCTCTTTAGTGGGGAAGGCCTCTTTGAAACTGCTGACTGCGACTCTGCTGGTGGAAACACTGCACCTTACTTTGACTCTGGCGCTCGGCTGACATTCGCCATAGATAAAGTCCTGTGCTGGATGTGCTCCTAGCAAGGCATTGCAAGCACTCTGTTTCTTTGGGCAAAGTCTCCGTTCCTCCCCGGGTATTCCTGCAGGGTTGAGAAAGTTGGCGACCACAGTGCTTTTCATGAAGCACTGATCATCCAAAACACGGACTTTCCTTGCAACACGCGGGCAAGTTTCCTTATGACTAGCCAAGAAGGCTTTGGGATGAGAACCTAGCAAGGAACGGCACGCACTCCGGTTCTTCCAAGAAAATTCACTCGGCCTCAGGTTACCTCTCAGGGTAATCCTGGGGTGAATAGAAGACCGGCAACAGGACTGTTTCTCAGGCAGCTCTGAGGACACATCTCTCTGCTTTGTCACTGGGGCAAATTGTGCTGTTCCCGTCCCTCTCCACTTTCACGGTTGACACCTAGCTCATGTACCTGAAGTCCACAAGCAGGTGAAAGAGACATGCCACACACATGTGCCCTTCCATGAAAACACTTTGGCAAGCAGGAGTCCTCCTGAGGTGAATGGTGTGAGCCAGTGAATGATCTAGTTTCACCTACATCACCGTGGATCTTGCAAAGGCCTGACAGTCTTCAAAGGCTGAGAGCACATGTCTCCAGCTGGATCTGAAGTCGACGTGATGCATGCGAGGGGAAGACGTCAGCTATGAATTCTGAGAACACTTGCCATGGCGGTGTTTGTTCCAGTGCAGCTCAGGTTTACAAACTGGGGTCCCCTTGCATTGCCCAGAAGACCAGGGAGAAAACTCGTCCTGAGGATTCTTCCATGCTGTGGCTATCTGGCTCCCCGATGGAGGAAACACATTGCTGCCTGGCCTTCTGCATACCAACAGTAGAGCCCAAAGACCATCATGAGGCATGAGGTTGCTCAGAAGGCACAGATGACACTTTGGGTACACAGTGATTTTCCTCGGAAACTGGTGCAGACGTGAGCGTCCTCAGATATGTGAAAGGCACACCAGCATTACAGCACTTCAGTGGTGAAAGCCTCGGGTCTACTTGTGACCACCAACTTTGCTGATGGAAACACTGCCCCTTACTTTGAGTATGCCGCTCAGTCGACATTCGCCTTAGCTGAAGCAGTCTGCTGCATGAGCTCCTGGCAAGGAACGGCAGGTGCACTGTTTCTTTCGAGAAAACTCACTCGTCCTCCCGGGCAATTCCTGCAGGGTGTCCAACATGGGCGCCACCCCGTGCCTTTCGTTCAGTTTTCTCGCCCCAAGCCTCCTGCTTCCAAAGGGGCAAAGAATGCTTTAGCCCTCAGGATCCAGTTTCTACGTGCAAAGCCAGCCTGTGGAGCAGCACCTTCTGCCCAGCTACGAGAGAGCCATGCGACACACTAGGCGCTCCTGTGAGGACCCTTTTGTAAGCAGAGGTTCTGCGCGAGGTGACGTGCCTAGTCACCACAGTGCTTCAGTCAGGCGATGTCGACTTTGGAACTTTCAATCGCCCAGCAGTGCTTCGGGAGAGGGGTCCATCATATCAGACTGGTTGTAAAGTCACATTTCTGCTTGAGGTGAAGGGTCGTCAGCTTTGAGTTCATACAATCAATGTTACTCTCCGGATAGGATTCAGGGCAGCTAATATCTAAGCCGGGAGTGTGACATGCATTGCTCATGACACCGGCCCCCACTCTGTTACCAAGACTGGTTTCCAGAGGTGGAGGTCTGGCTCTCCGCCGGAGCAGGCCGTGTGTTGCCCTGCCCTCTGCATGCACAGAGTGGAGGCCAACGACCCATGTGGCTGGAGCTCACTCAGAAGCCGCAGTTGACACTTTGGGTACACCGTGTTCTTCCATGACCTGGGTCCAGGCGCGAGAGACCCTGCAGTCCTGAGAGGCCTACCAGTGTTAAAGCAGTACCTTCACTAAGGCTTCTCAGACAGAGCTGCACTCCCAACACTTTTCACGGCTCTCGAGGACTTTCCTTTGGCAGCATGCGGGCAGGTTTCCGAACCACTAGCCAAGAAGGCTTTGGGATGAGCTCCTAGCGAGGAACTGCACACACCCCCTCGTTCTTGCGAGAAAACTCACTCTTCCTCACTTTGCCTCCCCGGGAACTCCTACGGTGAGTACAAGACGGGCAACAGGACCCTTTTTCAGGCAGCTCTGAGCACCCAGCTCTCCGGGTTGCCAACGGGACAGATTTCGCTTTTCTCGTCCGGCCTCCTTTTCACGGTTGCCACACAGCTCATGTAGTTGACGTTCCGGGAACCAAAGGAGGCCCGTGTCACATACTGTACTTCTTCGCTGAAAGCGCTTTGGAAAGCCAGTGTTCCTCCTGAAGTAAATTGCGCGAGCCAGTGAACGCCTTCGTTTCGCCTAGGTCATGGTACATCTCCCGAAGGCCTAGCCACCTTCAGAGGACGACTGCCTATTTCTCCCTCTAGAGGTAAAGTCCTGGTGCTGCTTCAGGGAGCAAGAGGTCAGGTATGAAGTCCGAGAACTCACCGTGTAAGCACGGTGGTTTTCCAAAAGCAGCTCAGGGTTACAAAATGAGGCCCCCTTGCATTGCCCAGAAGCCCCGGTATCAACGTGTTCTTCAGGCTTCCTCCAAGCTCTCCAAATCTAGCTCTCCCATGGAGGAAAAACGTTGTTGCCCAGCCTCCTGCATACAAAACAGTAGAGTCCAAAGACCCATGTGGCTGGATGGTGCTCAGCAGGCACAGATGCCACTTTTGGTACACAGGGACCTTCCTTGGAATACGGTGCAGACGCTCGCATCCTCAGACTTTGAAAGGCACACCCGCATTTACAGCTCTTTAGTGGGGAAGGCCTCTTTGAAACTGCTGACTGCGACTCTGCTGGTGGAAACACTGCACCTTACTTTGACTCTGGCGCTCGGCTGACATTCGCCATAGATAAAGTCCTGTGCTGGATGTGCTCCTAGCAAGGCATTGCAAGCACTCTGTTTCTTTGGGCAAAGTCTCCGTTCCTCCCCGGGTATTCCTGCAGGGTTGAGAAAGTTGGCGACCACAGTGCTTTTCATGAAGCACTGATCATCCAAAACACGGACTTTCCTTGCAACACGCGGGCAAGTTTCCTTATGACTAGCCAAGAAGGCTTTGGGATGAGAACCTAGCAAGGAACGGCACGCACTCCGGTTCTTCCAAGAAAATTCACTCGGCCTCAGGTTACCTCTCAGGGTAATCCTGGGGTGAATAGAAGACCGGCAACAGGACTGTTTCTCAGGCAGCTCTGAGGACACATCTCTCTGCTTTGTCACTGGGGCAAATTGTGCTGTTCCCGTCCCTCTCCACTTTCACGGTTGACACCTAGCTCATGTACCTGAAGTCCACAAGCAGGTGAAAGAGACATGCCACACACATGTGCCCTTCCATGAAAACACTTTGGCAAGCAGGAGTCCTCCTGAGGTGAATGGTGTGAGCCAGTGAATGATCTAGTTTCACCTACATCACCGTGGATCTTGCAAAGGCCTGACAGTCTTCAAAGGCTGAGAGCACATGTCTCCAGCTGGATCTGAAGTCGACGTGATGCATGCGAGGGGAAGACGTCAGCTATGAATTCTGAGAACACTTGCCATGGCGGTGTTTGTTCCAGTGCAGCTCAGGTTTACAAACTGGGGTCCCCTTGCATTGCCCAGAAGACCAGGGAGAAAACTCGTCCTGAGGATTCTTCCATGCTGTGGCTATCTGGCTCCCCGATGGAGGAAACACATTGCTGCCTGGCCTTCTGCATACCAACAGTAGAGCCCAAAGACCATCATGAGGCATGAGGTTGCTCAGAAGGCACAGATGACACTTTGGGTACACAGTGATTTTCCTCGGAAACTGGTGCAGACGTGAGCGTCCTCAGATATGTGAAAGGCACACCAGCATTACAGCACTTCAGTGGTGAAAGCCTCGGGTCTACTTGTGACCACCAACTTTGCTGATGGAAACACTGCCCCTTACTTTGAGTATGCCGCTCAGTCGACATTCGCCTTAGCTGAAGCAGTCTGCTGCATGAGCTCCTGGCAAGGAACGGCAGGCGCACTGTTTCTTTCGAGAAAACTCACTCGTCCTCCCGGGCAATTCCTGCAGGGTGTCCAACATGGGCGCCACCCCGTGCCTTTCGTTCAGTTTTCTCGCCCCAAGCCTCCTGCTTCCAAAGGGGCAAAGAATGCTTTAGCCCTCAGGATCCAGTTTCTACGTGCAAAGCCAGCCTGTGGAGCAGCACCTTCTGCCCAGCTACGAGAGAGCCATGCGACACACTAGGCGCTCCTGTGAGGACCCTTTTGTAAGCAGAGGTTCTGCGCGAGGTGACGTGCCTAGTCACCACAGTGCTTCAGTCAGGCGATGTCGACTTTGGAACTTTCAATCGCCCAGCAGTGCTTCGGGAGAGGGGTCCATCATATCAGACTGGTTGTAAAGTCACATTTCTGCTTGAGGTGAAGGGTCGTCAGCTTTGAGTTCATACAATCAATGTTACTCTCCGGATAGGATTCAGGGCAGCTAATATCTAAGCCGGGAGTGTGACATGCATTGCTCATGACACCGGCCCCCACTCTGTTACCAAGACTGGTTTCCAGAGGTGGAGGTCTGGCTCTCCGCCGGAGCAGGCCGTGTGTTGCCCTGCCCTCTGCATGCACAGAGTGGAGGCCAACGACCCATGTGGCTGGAGCTCACTCAGAAGCCGCAGTTGACACTTTGGGTACACCGTGTTCTTCCATGACCTGGGTCCAGGCGCGAGAGACCCTGCAGTCCTGAGAGGCCTACCAGTGTTAAAGCAGTACCTTCACTAAGGCTTCTCAGACAGAGCTGCACTCCCAACACTTTTCACGGCTCTCGAGGACTTTCCTTTGGCAGCATGCGGGCAGGTTTCCGAACCACTAGCCAAGAAGGCTTTGGGATGAGCTCCTAGCGAGGAACTGCACACACCCCCTCGTTCTTGCGAGAAAACTCACTCTTCCTCACTTTGCCTCCCCGGGAACTCCTACGGTGAGTACAAGACGGGCAACAGGACCCTTTTTCAGGCAGCTCTGAGCACCCAGCTCTCCGGGTTGCCAACGGGACAGATTTCGCTTTTCTCGTCCGGCCTCCTTTTCACGGTTGCCACACAGCTCATGTAGTTGACGTTCCGGGAACCAAAGGAGGCCCGTGTCACATACTGTACTTCTTCGCTGAAAGCGCTTTGGAAAGCCAGTGTTCCTCCTGAAGTAAATTGCGCGAGCCAGTGAACGCCTTCGTTTCGCCTAGGTCATGGTACATCTCCCGAAGGCCTAGCCACCTTCAGAGGACGACTGCCTATTTCTCCCTCTAGAGGTAAAGTCCTGGTGCTGCTTCAGGGAGCAAGAGGTCAGGTATGAAGTCCGAGAACTCACCGTGTAAGCACGGTGGTTTTCCAAAAGCAGCTCAGGGTTACAAAATGAGGCCCCCTTGCATTGCCCAGAAGCCCCGGTATCAACGTGTTCTTCAGGCTTCCTCCAAGCTCTCCAAATCTAGCTCTCCCATGGAGGAAAAACGTTGTTGCCCAGCCTCCTGCATACAAAACAGTAGAGTCCAAAGACCCATGTGGCTGGATGGTGCTCAGCAGGCACAGATGCCACTTTTGGTACACAGGGACCTTCCTTGGAATACGGTGCAGACGCTCGCATCCTCAGACTTTGAAAGGCACACCCGCATTTACAGCACTTTAGTGGGGAAGGCCTCTTTGAAACTGCTGACTGCGACTCTGCTGGTGGAAACACTGCACCTTACTTTGACTCTGGCGCTCGGCTGACATTCGCCATAGATAAAGTCCTGTGCTGGATGTGCTCCTAGCAAGGCATTGCAAGCACTCTGTTTCTTTGGGCAAAGTCTCCGTTCCTCCCCGGGTATTCCTGCAGGGTTGAGAAAGTTGGCGACCACAGTGCTTTTCATGAAGCACTGATCATCCAAAACACGGACTTTCCTTGCAACACGCGGGCAAGTTTCCTTATGACTAGCCAAGAAGGCTTTGGGATGAGAACCTAGCAAGGAACGGCACGCACTCCGGTTCTTCCAAGAAAATTCACTCGGCCTCAGGTTACCTCTCAGGGTAATCCTGGGGTGAATAGAAGACCGGCAACAGGACTGTTTCTCAGGCAGCTCTGAGGACACATCTCTCTGCTTTGTCACTGGGGCAAATTGTGCTGTTCCCGTCCCTCTCCACTTTCACGGTTGACACCTAGCTCATGTACCTGAAGTCCACAAGCAGGTGAAAGAGACATGCCACACACATGTGCCCTTCCATGAAAACACTTTGGCAAGCAGGAGTCCTCCTGAGGTGAATGGTGTGAGCCAGTGAATGATCTAGTTTCACCTACATCACCGTGGATCTTGCAAAGGCCTGACAGTCTTCAAAGGCTGAGAGCACATGTCTCCAGCTGGATCTGAAGTCGACGTGATGCATGCGAGGGGAAGACGTCAGCTATGAATTCTGAGAACACTTGCCATGGCGGTGTTTGTTCCAGTGCAGCTCAGGTTTACAAACTGGGGTCCCCTTGCATTGCCCAGAAGACCAGGGAGAAAACTCGTCCTGAGGATTCTTCCATGCTGTGGCTATCTGGCTCCCCGATGGAGGAAACACATTGCTGCCTGGCCTTCTGCATACCAACAGTAGAGCCCAAAGACCATCATGAGGCATGAGGTTGCTCAGAAGGCACAGATGACACTTTGGGTACACAGTGATTTTCCTCGGAAACTGGTGCAGACGTGAGCGTCCTCAGATATGTGAAAGGCACACCAGCATTACAGCACTTCAGTGGTGAAAGCCTCGGGTCTACTTGTGACCACCAACTTTGCTGATGGAAACACTGCCCCTTACTTTGAGTGTGCCGCTCAGTCGACATTCGCCTTAGCTGAAGCAGTCTGCTGCATGAGCTCCTGGCAAGGAACGGCAGGCGCACTGTTTCTTTCGAGAAAACTCACTCGTCCTCCCGGGCAATTCCTGCAGGGTGTCCAACATGGGCGCCACCCCGTGCCTTTCGTTCAGTTTTCTCGCCCCAAGCCTCCTGCTTCCAAAGGGGCAAAGAATGCTTTAGCCCTCAGGATCCAGTTTCTACGTGCAAAGCCAGCCTGTGGAGCAGCACCTTCTGCCCAGCTACGAGAGAGCCATGCGACACACTAGGCGCTCCTGTGAGGACCCTTTTGTAAGCAGAGGTTCTGCGCGAGGTGACGTGCCTAGTCACCACAGTGCTTCAGTCAGGCGATGTCGACTTTGGAACTTTCAATCGCCCAGCAGTGCTTCGGGAGAGGGGTCCATCATATCAGACTGGTTGTAAAGTCACATTTCTGCTTGAGGTGAAGGGTCGTCAGCTTTGAGTTCATACAATCAATGTTACTCTCCGGATATGATTCAGGGCAGCTAATATCTAAGCCGGGAGTGTGACATGCATTGCTCATGACACCGGCCCCCACTCTGTTACCAAGACTGGTTTCCAGAGGTGGAGGTCTGGCTCTCCGCCGGAGCAGGCCGTGTGTTGCCCTGCCCTCTGCATGCACAGAGTGGAGGCCAACGACCCATGTGGCTGGAGCTCACTCAGAAGCCGCAGTTGACACTTTGGGTACACCGTGTTCTTCCATGACCTGGGTCCAGGCGCGAGAGACCCTGCAGTCCTGAGAGGCCTACCAGTGTTAAAGCAGTACCTTCACTAAGGCTTCTCAGACAGAGCTGCACTCCCAACACTTTTCACGGCTCTCGAGGACTTTCCTTTGGCAGCATGCGGGCAGGTTTCCGAACCACTAGCCAAGAAGGCTTTGGGATGAGCTCCTAGCGAGGAACTGCACACACCCCCTCGTTCTTGCGAGAAAACTCACTCTTCCTCACTTTGCCTCCCCGGGAACTCCTACGGTGAGTACAAGACGGGCAACAGGACCCTTTTTCAGGCAGCTCTGAGCACCCAGCTCTCCGGGTTGCCAACGGGACAGATTTCGCTTTTCTCGTCCGGCCTCCTTTTCACGGTTGCCACACAGCTCATGTAGTTGACGTTCCGGGAACCAAAGGAGGCCCGTGTCACATACTGTACTTCTTCGCTGAAAGCGCTTTGGAAAGCCAGTGTTCCTCCTGAAGTAAATTGCGCGAGCCAGTGAACGCCTTCGTTTCGCCTAGGTCATGGTACATCTCCCGAAGGCCTAGCCACCTTCAGAGGACGACTGCCTATTTCTCCCTCTAGAGGTAAAGTCCTGGTGCTGCTTCAGGGAGCAAGAGGTCAGGTATGAAGTCCGAGAACTCACCGTGTAAGCACGGTGGTTTTCCAAAAGCAGCTCAGGGTTACAAAATGAGGCCCCCTTGCATTGCCCAGAAGCCCCGGTATCAACGTGTTCTTCAGGCTTCCTCCAAGCTCTCCAAATCTAGCTCTCCCATGGAGGAAAAACGTTGTTGCCCAGCCTCCTGCATACAAAACAGTAGAGTCCAAAGACCCATGTGGCTGGATGGTGCTCAGCAGGCACAGATGCCACTTTTGGTACACAGGGACCTTCCTTGGAATACGGTGCAGACGCTCGCATCCTCAGACTTTGAAAGGCACACCCGCATTTACAGCACTTTAGTGGGGAAGGCCTCTTTGAAACTGCTGACTGCGACTCTGCTGGTGGAAACACTGCACCTTACTTTGACTCTGGCGCTCGGCTGACATTCGCCATAGATAAAGTCCTGTGCTGGATGTGCTCCTAGCAAGGCATTGCAAGCACTCTGTTTCTTTGGGCAAAGTCTCCGTTCCTCCCCGGGTATTCCTGCAGGGTTGAGAAAGTTGGCGACCACAGTGCTTTTCATGAAGCACTGATCATCCAAAACACGGACTTTCCTTGCAACACGCGGGCAAGTTTCCTTATGACTAGCCAAGAAGGCTTTGGGATGAGAACCTAGCAAGGAACGGCACGCACTCCGGTTCTTCCAAGAAAATTCACTCGGCCTCAGGTTACCTCTCAGGGTAATCCTGGGGTGAATAGAAGACCGGCAACAGGACTGTTTCTCAGGCAGCTCTGAGGACACATCTCTCTGCTTTGTCACTGGGGCAAATTGTGCTGTTCCCGTCCCTCTCCACTTTCACGGTTGACACCTAGCTCATGTACCTGAAGTCCACAAGCAGGTGAAAGAGACATGCCACACACATGTGCCCTTCCATGAAAACACTTTGGCAAGCAGGAGTCCTCCTGAGGTGAATGGTGTGAGCCAGTGAATGATCTAGTTTCACCTACATCACCGTGGATCTTGCAAAGGCCTGACAGTCTTCAAAGGCTGAGAGCACATGTCTCCAGCTGGATCTGAAGTCGACGTGATGCATGCGAGGGGAAGACGTCAGCTATGAATTCTGAGAACACTTGCCATGGCGGTGTTTGTTCCAGTGCAGCTCAGGTTTACAAACTGGGGTCCCCTTGCATTGCCCAGAAGACCAGGGAGAAAACTCGTCCTGAGGATTCTTCCATGCTGTGGCTATCTGGCTCCCCGATGGAGGAAACACATTGCTGCCTGGCCTTCTGCATACCAACAGTAGAGCCCAAAGACCATCATGAGGCATGAGGTTGCTCAGAAGGCACAGATGACACTTTGGGTACACAGTGATTTTCCTCGGAAACTGGTGCAGACGTGAGCGTCCTCAGATATGTGAAAGGCACACCAGCATTACAGCACTTCAGTGGTGAAAGCCTCGGGTCTACTTGTGACCACCAACTTTGCTGATGGAAACACTGCCCCTTACTTTGAGTGTGCCGCTCAGTCGACATTCGCCTTAGCTGAAGCAGTCTGCTGCATGAGCTCCTGGCAAGGAACGGCAGGCGCACTGTTTCTTTCGAGAAAACTCACTCGTCCTCCCGGGCAATTCCTGCAGGGTGTCCAACATGGGCGCCACCCCGTGCCTTTCGTTCAGTTTTCTCGCCCCAAGCCTCCTGCTTCCAAAGGGGCAAAGAATGCTTTAGCCCTCAGGATCCAGTTTCTACGTGCAAAGCCAGCCTGTGGAGCAGCACCTTCTGCCCAGCTACGAGAGAGCCATGCGACACACTAGGCGCTCCTGTGAGGACCCTTTTGTAAGCAGAGGTTCTGCGCGAGGTGACGTGCCTAGTCACCACAGTGCTTCAGTCAGGCGATGTCGACTTTGGAACTTTCAATCGCCCAGCAGTGCTTCGGGAGAGGGGTCCATCATATCAGACTGGTTGTAAAGTCACATTTCTGCTTGAGGTGAAGGGTCGTCAGCTTTGAGTTCATACAATCAATGTTACTCTCCGGATATGATTCAGGGCAGCTAATATCTAAGCCGGGAGTGTGACATGCATTGCTCATGACACCGGCCCCCACTCTGTTACCAAGACTGGTTTCCAGAGGTGGAGGTCTGGCTCTCCGCCGGAGCAGGCCGTGTGTTGCCCTGCCCTCTGCATGCACAGAGTGGAGGCCAACGACCCATGTGGCTGGAGCTCACTCAGAAGCCGCAGTTGACACTTTGGGTACACCGTGTTCTTCCATGACCTGGGTCCAGGCGCGAGAGACCCTGCAGTCCTGAGAGGCCTACCAGTGTTAAAGCAGTACCTTCACTAAGGCTTCTCAGACAGAGCTGCACTCCCAACACTTTTCACGGCTCTCGAGGACTTTCCTTTGGCAGCATGCGGGCAGGTTTCCGAACCACTAGCCAAGAAGGCTTTGGGATGAGCTCCTAGCGAGGAACTGCACACACCCCCTCGTTCTTGCGAGAAAACTCACTCTTCCTCACTTTGCCTCCCCGGGAACTCCTACGGTGATTACAAGACGGGCAACAGGACCCTTTTTCAGGCAGCTCTGAGCACCCAGCTCTCCGGGTTGCCAACGGGACAGATTTCGCTTTTCTCGTCCGGCCTCCTTTTCACGGTTGCCACACAGCTCATGTAGTTGACGTTCCGGGAACCAAAGGAGGCCCGTGTCACATACTGTACTTCTTCGCTGAAAGCGCTTTGGAAAGCCAGTGTTCCTCCTGAAGTAAATTGCGCGAGCCAGTGAACGCCTTCGTTTCGCCTAGGTCATGGTACATCTCCCGAAGGCCTAGCCACCTTCAGAGGACGACTGCCTATTTCTCCCTCTAGAGGTAAAGTCCTGGTGCTGCTTCAGGGAGCAAGAGGTCAGGTATGAAGTCCGAGAACTCACCGTGTAAGCACGGTGGTTTTCCAAAAGCAGCTCAGGGTTACAAAATGAGGCCCCCTTGCATTGCCCAGAAGCCCCGGTATCAACGTGTTCTTCAGGCTTCCTCCAAGCTCTCCAAATCTAGCTCTCCCATGGAGGAAAAACGTTGTTGCCCAGCCTCCTGCATACAAAACAGTAGAGTCCAAAGACCCATGTGGCTGGATGGTGCTCAGCAGGCACAGATGCCACTTTTGGTACACAGGGACCTTCCTTGGAATACGGTGCAGACGCTCGCATCCTCAGACTTTGAAAGGCACACCCGCATTTACAGCACTTTAGTGGGGAAGGCCTCTTTGAAACTGCTGACTGCGACTCTGCTGGTGGAAACACTGCACCTTACTTTGACTCTGGCGCTCGGCTGACATTCGCCATAGATAAAGTCCTGTGCTGGATGTGCTCCTAGCAAGGCATTGCAAGCACTCTGTTTCTTTGGGCAAAGTCTCCGTTCCTCCCCGGGTATTCCTGCAGGGTTGAGAAAGTTGGCGACCACAGTGCTTTTCATGAAGCACTGATCATCCAAAACACGGACTTTCCTTGCAACACGCGGGCAAGTTTCCTTATGACTAGCCAAGAAGGCTTTGGGATGAGAACCTAGCAAGGAACGGCACGCACTCCGGTTCTTCCAAGAAAATTCACTCGGCCTCAGGTTACCTCTCAGGGTAATCCTGGGGTGAATAGAAGACCGGCAACAGGACTGTTTCTCAGGCAGCTCTGAGGACACATCTCTCTGCTTTGTCACTGGGGCAAATTGTGCTGTTCCCGTCCCTCTCCACTTTCACGGTTGACACCTAGCTCATGTACCTGAAGTCCACAAGCAGGTGAAAGAGACATGCCACACACATGTGCCCTTCCATGAAAACACTTTGGCAAGCAGGAGTCCTCCTGAGGTGAATGGTGTGAGCCAGTGAATGATCTAGTTTCACCTACATCACCGTGGATCTTGCAAAGGCCTGACAGTCTTCAAAGGCTGAGAGCACATGTCTCCAGCTGGATCTGAAGTCGACGTGATGCATGCGAGGGGAAGACGTCAGCTATGAATTCTGAGAACACTTGCCATGGCGGTGTTTGTTCCAGTGCAGCTCAGGTTTACAAACTGGGGTCCCCTTGCATTGCCCAGAAGACCAGGGAGAAAACTCGTCCTGAGGATTCTTCCATGCTGTGGCTATCTGGCTCCCCGATGGAGGAAACACATTGCTGCCTGGCCTTCTGCATACCAACAGTAGAGCCCAAAGACCATCATGAGGCATGAGGTTGCTCAGAAGGCACAGATGACACTTTGGGTACACAGTGATTTTCCTCGGAAACTGGTGCAGACGTGAGCGTCCTCAGATATGTGAAAGGCACACCAGCATTACAGCACTTCAGTGGTGAAAGCCTCGGGTCTACTTGTGACCACCAACTTTGCTGATGGAAACACTGCCCCTTACTTTGAGTGTGCCGCTCAGTCGACATTCGCCTTAGCTGAAGCAGTCTGCTGCATGAGCTCCTGGCAAGGAACGGCAGGCGCACTGTTTCTTTCGAGAAAACTCACTCGTCCTCCCGGGCAATTCCTGCAGGGTGTCCAACATGGGCGCCACCCCGTGCCTTTCGTTCAGTTTTCTCGCCCCAAGCCTCCTGCTTCCAAAGGGGCAAAGAATGCTTTAGCCCTCAGGATCCAGTTTCTACGTGCAAAGCCAGCCTGTGGAGCAGCACCTTCTGCCCAGCTACGAGAGAGCCATGCGACACACTAGGCGCTCCTGTGAGGACCCTTTTGTAAGCAGAGGTTCTGCGCGAGGTGACGTGCCTAGTCACCACAGTGCTTCAGTCAGGCGATGTCGACTTTGGAACTTTCAATCGCCCAGCAGTGCTTCGGGAGAGGGGTCCATCATATCAGACTGGTTGTAAAGTCACATTTCTGCTTGAGGTGAAGGGTCGTCAGCTTTGAGTTCATACAATCAATGTTACTCTCCGGATATGATTCAGGGCAGCTAATATCTAAGCCGGGAGTGTGACATGCATTGCTCATGACACCGGCCCCCACTCTGTTACCAAGACTGGTTTCCAGAGGTGGAGGTCTGGCTCTCCGCCGGAGCAGGCCGTGTGTTGCCCTGCCCTCTGCATGCACAGAGTGGAGGCCAACGACCCATGTGGCTGGAGCTCACTCAGAAGCCGCAGTTGACACTTTGGGTACACCGTGTTCTTCCATGACCTGGGTCCAGGCGCGAGAGACCCTGCAGTCCTGAGAGGCCTACCAGTGTTAAAGCAGTACCTTCACTAAGGCTTCTCAGACAGAGCTGCACTCCCAACACTTTTCACGGCTCTCGAGGACTTTCCTTTGGCAGCATGCGGGCAGGTTTCCGAACCACTAGCCAAGAAGGCTTTGGGATGAGCTCCTAGCGAGGAACTGCACACACCCCCTCGTTCTTGCGAGAAAACTCACTCTTCCTCACTTTGCCTCCCCGGGAACTCCTACGGTGAGTACAAGACGGGCAACAGGACCCTTTTTCAGGCAGCTCTGAGCACCCAGCTCTCCGGGTTGCCAACGGGACAGATTTCGCTTTTCTCGTCCGGCCTCCTTTTCACGGTTGCCACACAGCTCATGTAGTTGACGTTCCGGGAACCAAAGGAGGCCCGTGTCACATACTGTACTTCTTCGCTGAAAGCGCTTTGGAAAGCCAGTGTTCCTCCTGAAGTAAATTGCGCGAGCCAGTGAACGCCTTCGTTTCGCCTAGGTCATGGTACATCTCCCGAAGGCCTAGCCACCTTCAGAGGACGACTGCCTATTTCTCCCTCTAGAGGTAAAGTCCTGGTGCTGCTTCAGGGAGCAAGAGGTCAGGTATGAATTCCGAGAACTCACCGTGTAAGCACGGTGGTTTTCCAAAAGCAGCTCAGGGTTACAAAATGAGGCCCCCTTGCATTGCCCAGAAGCCCCGGTATCAACGTGTTCTTCAGGCTTCCTCCAAGCTCTCCAAATCTAGCTCTCCCATGGAGGAAAAACGTTGTTGCCCAGCCTCCTGCATACAAAACAGTAGAGTCCAAAGACCCATGTGGCTGGATGGTGCTCAGCAGGCACAGATGCCACTTTTGGTACACAGGGACCTTCCTTGGAATACGGTGCAGACGCTCGCATCCTCAGACTTTGAAAGGCACACCCGCATTTACAGCACTTTAGTGGGGAAGGCCTCTTTGAAACTGCTGACTGCGACTCTGCTGGTGGAAACACTGCACCTTACTTTGACTCTGGCGCTCGGCTGACATTCGCCATAGATAAAGTCCTGTGCTGGATGTGCTCCTAGCAAGGCATTGCAAGCACTCTGTTTCTTTGGGCAAAGTCTCCGTTCCTCCCCGGGTATTCCTGCAGGGTTGAGAAAGTTGGCGACCACAGTGCTTTTCATGAAGCACTGATCATCCAAAACACGGACTTTCCTTGCAACACGCGGGCAAGTTTCCTTATGACTAGCCAAGAAGGCTTTGGGATGAGAACCTAGCAAGGAACGGCACGCACTCCGGTTCTTCCAAGAAAATTCACTCGGCCTCAGGTTACCTCTCAGGGTAATCCTGGGGTGAATAGAAGACCGGCAACAGGACTGTTTCTCAGGCAGCTCTGAGGACACATCTCTCTGCTTTGTCACTGGGGCAAATTGTGCTGTTCCCGTCCCTCTCCACTTTCACGGTTGACACCTAGCTCATGTACCTGAAGTCCACAAGCAGGTGAAAGAGACATGCCACACACATGTGCCCTTCCATGAAAACACTTTGGCAAGCAGGAGTCCTCCTGAGGTGAATGGTGTGAGCCAGTGAATGATCTAGTTTCACCTACATCACCGTGGATCTTGCAAAGGCCTGACAGTCTTCAAAGGCTGAGAGCACATGTCTCCAGCTGGATCTGAAGTCGACGTGATGCATGCGAGGGGAAGACGTCAGCTATGAATTCTGAGAACACTTGCCATGGCGGTGTTTGTTCCAGTGCAGCTCAGGTTTACAAACTGGGGTCCCCTTGCATTGCCCAGAAGACCAGGGAGAAAACTCGTCCTGAGGATTCTTCCATGCTGTGGCTATCTGGCTCCCCGATGGAGGAAACACATTGCTGCCTGGCCTTCTGCATACCAACAGTAGAGCCCAAAGACCATCATGAGGCATGAGGTTGCTCAGAAGGCACAGATGACACTTTGGGTACACAGTGATTTTCCTCGGAAACTGGTGCAGACGTGAGCGTCCTCAGATATGTGAAAGGCACACCAGCATTACAGCACTTCAGTGGTGAAAGCCTCGGGTCTACTTGTGACCACCAACTTTGCTGATGGAAACACTGCCCCTTACTTTGAGTGTGCCGCTCAGTCGACATTCGCCTTAGCTGAAGCAGTCTGCTGCATGAGCTCCTGGCAAGGAACGGCAGGCGCACTGTTTCTTTCGAGAAAACTCACTCGTCCTCCCGGGCAATTCCTGCAGGGTGTCCAACATGGGCGCCACCCCGTGCCTTTCGTTCAGTTTTCTCGCCCCAAGCCTCCTGCTTCCAAAGGGGCAAAGAATGCTTTAGCCCTCAGGATCCAGTTTCTACGTGCAAAGCCAGCCTGTGGAGCAGCACCTTCTGCCCAGCTACGAGAGAGCCATGCGACACACTAGGCGCTCCTGTGAGGACCCTTTTGTAAGCAGAGGTTCTGCGCGAGGTGACGTGCCTAGTCACCACAGTGCTTCAGTCAGGCGATGTCGACTTTGGAACTTTCAATCGCCCAGCAGTGCTTCGGGAGAGGGGTCCATCATATCAGACTGGTTGTAAAGTCACATTTCTGCTTGAGGTGAAGGGTCGTCAGCTTTGAGTTCATACAATCAATGTTACTCTCCGGATATGATTCAGGGCAGCTAATATCTAAGCCGGGAGTGTGACATGCATTGCTCATGACACCGGCCCCCACTCTGTTACCAAGACTGGTTTCCAGAGGTGGAGGTCTGGCTCTCCGCCGGAGCAGGCCGTGTGTTGCCCTGCCCTCTGCATGCACAGAGTGGAGGCCAACGACCCATGTGGCTGGAGCTCACTCAGAAGCCGCAGTTGACACTTTGGGTACACCGTGTTCTTCCATGACCTGGGTCCAGGCGCGAGAGACCCTGCAGTCCTGAGAGGCCTACCAGTGTTAAAGCAGTACCTTCACTAAGGCTTCTCAGACAGAGCTGCACTCCCAACACTTTTCACGGCTCTCGAGGACTTTCCTTTGGCAGCATGCGGGCAGGTTTCCGAACCACTAGCCAAGAAGGCTTTGGGATGAGCTCCTAGCGAGGAACTGCACACACCCCCTCGTTCTTGCGAGAAAACTCACTCTTCCTCACTTTGCCTCCCCGGGAACTCCTACGGTGAGTACAAGACGGGCAACAGGACCCTTTTTCAGGCAGCTCTGAGCACCCAGCTCTCCGGGTTGCCAACGGGACAGATTTCGCTTTTCTCGTCCGGCCTCCTTTTCACGGTTGCCACACAGCTCATGTAGTTGACGTTCCGGGAACCAAAGGAGGCCCGTGTCACATACTGTACTTCTTCGCTGAAAGCGCTTTGGAAAGCCAGTGTTCCTCCTGAAGTAAATTGCGCGAGCCAGTGAACGCCTTCGTTTCGCCTAGGTCATGGTACATCTCCCGAAGGCCTAGCCACCTTCAGAGGACGACTGCCTATTTCTCCCTCTAGAGGTAAAGTCCTGGTGCTGCTTCAGGGAGCAAGAGGTCAGGTATGAAGTCCGAGAACTCACCGTGTAAGCACGGTGGTTTTCCAAAAGCAGCTCAGGGTTACAAAATGAGGCCCCCTTGCATTGCCCAGAAGCCCCGGTATCAACGTGTTCTTCAGGCTTCCTCTAAGCTCTCCAAATCTAGCTCTCCCATGGAGGAAAAACGTTGTTGCCCAGCCTCCTGCATACAAAACAGTAGAGTCCAAAGACCCATGTGGCTGGATGGTGCTCAGCAGGCACAGATGCCACTTTTGGTACACAGGGACCTTCCTTGGAATACGGTGCAGACGCTCGCATCCTCAGACTTTGAAAGGCACACCCGCATTTACAGCACTTTAGTGGGGAAGGCCTCTTTGAAACTGCTGACTGCGACTCTGCTGGTGGAAACACTGCACCTTACTTTGACTCTGGCGCTCGGCTGACATTCGCCATAGATAAAGTCCTGTGCTGGATGTGCTCCTAGCAAGGCATTGCAAGCACTCTGTTTCTTTGGGCAAAGTCTCCGTTCCTCCCCGGGTATTCCTGCAGGGTTGAGAAAGTTGGCGACCACAGTGCTTTTCATGAAGCACTGATCATCCAAAACACGGACTTTCCTTGCAACACGCGGGCAAGTTTCCTTATGACTAGCCAAGAAGGCTTTGGGATGAGAACCTAGCAAGGAACGGCACGCACTCCGGTTCTTCCAAGAAAATTCACTCGGCCTCAGGTTACCTCTCAGGGTAATCCTGGGGTGAATAGAAGACCGGCAACAGGACTGTTTCTCAGGCAGCTCTGAGGACACATCTCTCTGCTTTGTCACTGGGGCAAATTGTGCTGTTCCCGTCCCTCTCCACTTTCACGGTTGACACCTAGCTCATGTACCTGAAGTCCACAAGCAGGTGAAAGAGACATGCCACACACATGTGCCCTTCCATGAAAACACTTTGGCAAGCAGGAGTCCTCCTGAGGTGAATGGTGTGAGCCAGTGAATGATCTAGTTTCACCTACATCACCGTGGATCTTGCAAAGGCCTGACAGTCTTCAAAGGCTGAGAGCACATGTCTCCAGCTGGATCTGAAGTCGACGTGATGCATGCGAGGGGAAGACGTCAGCTATGAATTCTGAGAACACTTGCCATGGCGGTGTTTGTTCCAGTGCAGCTCAGGTTTACAAACTGGGGTCCCCTTGCATTGCCCAGAAGACCAGGGAGAAAACTCGTCCTGAGGATTCTTCCATGCTGTGGCTATCTGGCTCCCCGATGGAGGAAACACATTGCTGCCTGGCCTTCTGCATACCAACAGTAGAGCCCAAAGACCATCATGAGGCATGAGGTTGCTCAGAAGGCACAGATGACACTTTGGGTACACAGTGATTTTCCTCGGAAACTGGTGCAGACGTGAGCGTCCTCAGATATGTGAAAGGCACACCAGCATTACAGCACTTCAGTGGTGAAAGCCTCGGGTCTACTTGTGACCACCAACTTTGCTGATGGAAACACTGCCCCTTACTTTGAGTGTGCCGCTCAGTCGACATTCGCCTTAGCTGAAGCAGTCTGCTGCATGAGCTCCTGGCAAGGAACGGCAGGCGCACTGTTTCTTTCGAGAAAACTCACTCGTCCTCCCGGGCAATTCCTGCAGGGTGTCCAACATGGGCGCCACCCCGTGCCTTTCGTTCAGTTTTCTCGCCCCAAGCCTCCTGCTTCCAAAGGGGCAAAGAATGCTTTAGCCCTCAGGATCCAGTTTCTACGTGCAAAGCCAGCCTGTGGAGCAGCACCTTCTGCCCAGCTACGAGAGAGCCATGCGACACACTAGGCGCTCCTGTGAGGACCCTTTTGTAAGCAGAGGTTCTGCGCGAGGTGACGTGCCTAGTCACCACAGTGCTTCAGTCAGGCGATGTCGACTTTGGAACTTTCAATCGCCCAGCAGTGCTTCGGGAGAGGGGTCCATCATATCAGACTGGTTGTAAAGTCACATTTCTGCTTGAGGTGAAGGGTCGTCAGCTTTGAGTTCATACAATCAATGTTACTCTCCGGATATGATTCAGGGCAGCTAATATCTAAGCCGGGAGTGTGACATGCATTGCTCATGACACCGGCCCCCACTCTGTTACCAAGACTGGTTTCCAGAGGTGGAGGTCTGGCTCTCCGCCGGAGCAGGCCGTGTGTTGCCCTGCCCTCTGCATGCACAGAGTGGAGGCCAACGACCCATGTGGCTGGAGCTCACTCAGAAGCCGCAGTTGACACTTTGGGTACACTGTGTTCTTCCATGACCTGGGTCCAGGCGCGAGAGACCCTGCAGTCCTGAGAGGCCTACCAGTGTTAAAGCAGTACCTTCACTAAGGCTTCTCAGACAGAGCTGCACTCCCAACACTTTTCACGGCTCTCGAGGACTTTCCTTTGGCAGCATGCGGGCAGGTTTCCGAACCACTAGCCAAGAAGGCTTTGGGATGAGCTCCTAGCGAGGAACTGCACACACCCCCTCGTTCTTGCGAGAAAACTCACTCTTCCTCACTTTGCCTCCCCGGGAACTCCTACGGTGAGTACAAGACGGGCAACAGGACCCTTTTTCAGGCAGCTCTGAGCACCCAGCTCTCCGGGTTGCCAACGGGACAGATTTCGCTTTTCTCGTCCGGCCTCCTTTTCACGGTTGCCACACAGCTCATGTAGTTGACGTTCCGGGAACCAAAGGAGGCCCGTGTCACATACTGTACTTCTTCGCTGAAAGCGCTTTGGAAAGCCAGTGTTCCTCCTGAAGTAAATTGCGCGAGCCAGTGAACGCCTTCGTTTCGCCTAGGTCATGGTACATCTCCCGAAGGCCTAGCCACCTTCAGAGGACGACTGCCTATTTCTCCCTCTAGAGGTAAAGTCCTGGTGCTGCTTCAGGGAGCAAGAGGTCAGGTATGAATTCCGAGAACTCACCGTGTAAGCACGGTGGTTTTCCAAAAGCAGCTCAGGGTTACAAAATGAGGCCCCCTTGCATTGCCCAGAAGCCCCGGTATCAACGTGTTCTTCAGGCTTCCTCTAAGCTCTCCAAATCTAGCTCTCCCATGGAGGAAAAACGTTGTTGCCCAGCCTCCTGCATACAAAACAGTAGAGTCCAAAGACCCATGTGGCTGGATGGTGCTCAGCAGGCACAGATGCCACTTTTGGTACACAGGGACCTTCCTTGGAATACGGTGCAGACGCTCGCATCCTCAGACTTTGAAAGGCACACCCGCATTTACAGCACTTTAGTGGGGAAGGCCTCTTTGAAACTGCTGACTGCGACTCTGCTGGTGGAAACACTGCACCTTACTTTGACTCTGGCGCTCGGCTGACATTCGCCATAGATAAAGTCCTGTGCTGGATGTGCTCCTAGCAAGGCATTGCAAGCACTCTGTTTCTTTGGGCAAAGTCTCCGTTCCTCCCCGGGTATTCCTGCAGGGTTGAGAAAGTTGGCGACCACAGTGCTTTTCATGAAGCACTGATCATCCAAAACACGGACTTTCCTTGCAACACGCGGGCAAGTTTCCTTATGACTAGCCAAGAAGGCTTTGGGATGAGAACCTAGCAAGGAACGGCACGCACTCCGGTTCTTCCAAGAAAATTCACTCGGCCTCAGGTTACCTCTCAGGGTAATCCTGGGGTGAATAGAAGACCGGCAACAGGACTGTTTCTCAGGCAGCTCTGAGGACACATCTCTCTGCTTTGTCACTGGGGCAAATTGTGCTGTTCCCGTCCCTCTCCACTTTCACGGTTGACACCTAGCTCATGTACCTGAAGTCCACAAGCAGGTGAAAGAGACATGCCACACACATGTGCCCTTCCATGAAAACACTTTGGCAAGCAGGAGTCCTCCTGAGGTGAATGGTGTGAGCCAGTGAATGATCTAGTTTCACCTACATCACCGTGGATCTTGCAAAGGCCTGACAGTCTTCAAAGGCTGAGAGCACATGTCTCCAGCTGGATCTGAAGTCGACGTGATGCATGCGAGGGGAAGACGTCAGCTATGAATTCTGAGAACACTTGCCATGGCGGTGTTTGTTCCAGTGCAGCTCAGGTTTACAAACTGGGGTCCCCTTGCATTGCCCAGAAGACCAGGGAGAAAACTCGTCCTGAGGATTCTTCCATGCTGTGGCTATCTGGCTCCCCGATGGAGGAAACACATTGCTGCCTGGCCTTCTGCATACCAACAGTAGAGCCCAAAGACCATCATGAGGCATGAGGTTGCTCAGAAGGCACAGATGACACTTTGGGTACACAGTGATTTTCCTCGGAAACTGGTGCAGACGTGAGCGTCCTCAGATATGTGAAAGGCACACCAGCATTACAGCACTTCAGTGGTGAAAGCCTCGGGTCTACTTGTGACCACCAACTTTGCTGATGGAAACACTGCCCCTTACTTTGAGTGTGCCGCTCAGTCGACATTCGCCTTAGCTGAAGCAGTCTGCTGCATGAGCTCCTGGCAAGGAACGGCAGGCGCACTGTTTCTTTCGAGAAAACTCACTCGTCCTCCCGGGCAATTCCTGCAGGGTGTCCAACATGGGCGCCACCCCGTGCCTTTCGTTCAGTTTTCTCGCCCCAAGCCTCCTGCTTCCAAAGGGGCAAAGAATGCTTTAGCCCTCAGGATCCAGTTTCTACGTGCAAAGCCAGCCTGTGGAGCAGCACCTTCTGCCCAGCTACGAGAGAGCCATGCGACACACTAGGCGCTCCTGTGAGGACCCTTTTGTAAGCAGAGGTTCTGCGCGAGGTGACGTGCCTAGTCACCACAGTGCTTCAGTCAGGCGATGTCGACTTTGGAACTTTCAATCGCCCAGCAGTGCTTCGGGAGAGGGGTCCATCATATCAGACTGGTTGTAAAGTCACATTTCTGCTTGAGGTGAAGGGTCGTCAGCTTTGAGTTCATACAATCAATGTTACTCTCCGGATATGATTCAGGGCAGCTAATATCTAAGCCGGGAGTGTGACATGCATTGCTCATGACACCGGCCCCCACTCTGTTACCAAGACTGGTTTCCAGAGGTGGAGGTCTGGCTCTCCGCCGGAGCAGGCCGTGTGTTGCCCTGCCCTCTGCATGCACAGAGTGGAGGCCAACGACCCATGTGGCTGGAGCTCACTCAGAAGCCGCAGTTGACACTTTGGGTACACCGTGTTCTTCCATGACCTGGGTCCAGGCGCGAGAGACCCTGCAGTCCTGAGAGGCCTACCAGTGTTAAAGCAGTACCTTCACTAAGGCTTCTCAGACAGAGCTGCACTCCCAACACTTTTCACGGCTCTCGAGGACTTTCCTTTGGCAGCATGCGGGCAGGTTTCCGAACCACTAGCCAAGAAGGCTTTGGGATGAGCTCCTAGCGAGGAACTGCACACACCCCCTCGTTCTTGCGAGAAAACTCACTCTTCCTCACTTTGCCTCCCCGGGAACTCCTACGGTGAGTACAAGACGGGCAACAGGACCCTTTTTCAGGCAGCTCTGAGCACCCAGCTCTCCGGGTTGCCAACGGGACAGATTTCGCTTTTCTCGTCTGGCCTCCTTTTCACGGTTGCCACACAGCTCATGTAGTTGACGTTCCGGGAACCAAAGGAGGCCCGTGTCACATACTGTACTTCTTCGCTGAAAGCGCTTTGGAAAGCCAGTGTTCCTCCTGAAGTAAATTGCGCGAGCCAGTGAACGCCTTCGTTTCGCCTAGGTCATGGTACATCTCCCGAAGGCCTAGCCACCTTCAGAGGACGACTGCCTATTTCTCCCTCTAGAGGTAAAGTCCTGGTGCTGCTTCAGGGAGCAAGAGGTCAGGTATGAAGTCCGAGAACTCACCGTGTAAGCACGGTGGTTTTCCAAAAGCAGCTCAGGGTTACAAAATGAGGCCCCCTTGCATTGCCCAGAAGCCCCGGTATCAACGTGTTCTTCAGGCTTCCTCTAAGCTCTCCAAATCTAGCTCTCCCATGGAGGAAAAACGTTGTTGCCCAGCCTCCTGCATACAAAACAGTAGAGTCCAAAGACCCATGTGGCTGGATGGTGCTCAGCAGGCACAGATGCCACTTTTGGTACACAGGGACCTTCCTTGGAATACGGTGCAGACGCTCGCATCCTCAGACTTTGAAAGGCACACCCGCATTTACAGCACTTTAGTGGGGAAGGCCTCTTTGAAACTGCTGACTGCGACTCTGCTGGTGGAAACACTGCACCTTACTTTGACTCTGGCGCTCGGCTGACATTCGCCATAGATAAAGTCCTGTGCTGGATGTGCTCCTAGCAAGGCATTGCAAGCACTCTGTTTCTTTGGGCAAAGTCTCCGTTCCTCCCCGGGTATTCCTGCAGGGTTGAGAAAGTTGGCGACCACAGTGCTTTTCATGAAGCACTGATCATCCAAAACACGGACTTTCCTTGCAACACGCGGGCAAGTTTCCTTATGACTAGCCAAGAAGGCTTTGGGATGAGAACCTAGCAAGGAACGGCACGCACTCCGGTTCTTCCAAGAAAATTCACTCGGCCTCAGGTTACCTCTCAGGGTAATCCTGGGGTGAATAGAAGACCGGCAACAGGACTGTTTCTCAGGCAGCTCTGAGGACACATCTCTCTGCTTTGTCACTGGGGCAAATTGTGCTGTTCCCGTCCCTCTCCACTTTCACGGTTGACACCTAGCTCATGTACCTGAAGTCCACAAGCAGGTGAAAGAGACATGCCACACACATGTGCCCTTCCATGAAAACACTTTGGCAAGCAGGAGTCCTCCTGAGGTGAATGGTGTGAGCCAGTGAATGATCTAGTTTCACCTACATCACCGTGGATCTTGCAAAGGCCTGACAGTCTTCAAAGGCTGAGAGCACATGTCTCCAGCTGGATCTGAAGTCGACGTGATGCATGCGAGGGGAAGACGTCAGCTATGAATTCTGAGAACACTTGCCATGGCGGTGTTTGTTCCAGTGCAGCTCAGGTTTACAAACTGGGGTCCCCTTGCATTGCCCAGAAGACCAGGGAGAAAACTCGTCCTGAGGATTCTTCCATGCTGTGGCTATCTGGCTCCCCGATGGAGGAAACACATTGCTGCCTGGCCTTCTGCATACCAACAGTAGAGCCCAAAGACCATCATGAGGCATGAGGTTGCTCAGAAGGCACAGATGACACTTTGGGTACACAGTGATTTTCCTCGGAAACTGGTGCAGACGTGAGCGTCCTCAGATATGTGAAAGGCACACCAGCATTACAGCACTTCAGTGGTGAAAGCCTCGGGTCTACTTGTGACCACCAACTTTGCTGATGGAAACACTGCCCCTTACTTTGAGTGTGCCGCTCAGTCGACATTCGCCTTAGCTGAAGCAGTCTGCTGCATGAGCTCCTGGCAAGGAACGGCAGGCGCACTGTTTCTTTCGAGAAAACTCACTCGTCCTCCCGGGCAATTCCTGCAGGGTGTCCAACATGGGCGCCACCCCGTGCCTTTCGTTCAGTTTTCTCGCCCCAAGCCTCCTGCTTCCAAAGGGGCAAAGAATGCTTTAGCCCTCAGGATCCAGTTTCTACGTGCAAAGCCAGCCTGTGGAGCAGCACCTTCTGCCCAGCTACGAGAGAGCCATGCGACACACTAGGCGCTCCTGTGAGGACCCTTTTGTAAGCAGAGGTTCTGCGCGAGGTGACGTGCCTAGTCACCACAGTGCTTCAGTCAGGCGATGTCGACTTTGGAACTTTCAATCGCCCAGCAGTGCTTCGGGAGAGGGGTCCATCATATCAGACTGGTTGTAAAGTCACATTTCTGCTTGAGGTGAAGGGTCGTCAGCTTTGAGTTCATACAATCAATGTTACTCTCCGGATATGATTCAGGGCAGCTAATATCTAAGCCGGGAGTGTGACATGCATTGCTCATGACACCGGCCCCCACTCTGTTACCAAGACTGGTTTCCAGAGGTGGAGGTCTGGCTCTCCGCCGGAGCAGGCCGTGTGTTGCCCTGCCCTCTGCATGCACAGAGTGGAGGCCAACGACCCATGTGGCTGGAGCTCACTCAGAAGCCGCAGTTGACACTTTGGGTACACCGTGTTCTTCCATGACCTGGGTCCAGGCGCGAGAGACCCTGCAGTCCTGAGAGGCCTACCAGTGTTAAAGCAGTACCTTCACTAAGGCTTCTCAGACAGAGCTGCACTCCCAACACTTTTCACGGCTCTCGAGGACTTTCCTTTGGCAGCATGCGGGCAGGTTTCCGAACCACTAGCCAAGAAGGCTTTGGGATGAGCTCCTAGCGAGGAACTGCACACACCCCCTCGTTCTTGCGAGAAAACTCACTCTTCCTCACTTTGCCTCCCCGGGAACTCCTACGGTGAGTACAAGACGGGCAACAGGACCCTTTTTCAGGCAGCTCTGAGCACCCAGCTCTCCGGGTTGCCAACGGGACAGATTTCGCTTTTCTCGTCCGGCCTCCTTTTCACGGTTGCCACACAGCTCATGTAGTTGACGTTCCGGGAACCAAAGGAGGCCCGTGTCACATACTGTACTTCTTCGCTGAAAGCGCTTTGGAAAGCCAGTGTTCCTCCTGAAGTAAATTGCGCGAGCCAGTGAACGCCTTCGTTTCGCCTAGGTCATGGTACATCTCCCGAAGGCCTAGCCACCTTCAGAGGACGACTGCCTATTTCTCCCTCTAGAGGTAAAGTCCTGGTGCTGCTTCAGGGAGCAAGAGGTCAGGTATGAAGTCCGAGAACTCACCGTGTAAGCACGGTGGTTTTCCAAAAGCAGCTCAGGGTTACAAAATGAGGCCCCCTTGCATTGCCCAGAAGCCCCGGTATCAACGTGTTCTTCAGGCTTCCTCTAAGCTCTCCAAATCTAGCTCTCCCATGGAGGAAAAACGTTGTTGCCCAGCCTCCTGCATACAAAACAGTAGAGTCCAAAGACCCATGTGGCTGGATGGTGCTCAGCAGGCACAGATGCCACTTTTGGTACACAGGGACCTTCCTTGGAATACGGTGCAGACGCTCGCATCCTCAGACTTTGAAAGGCACACCCGCATTTACAGCACTTTAGTGGGGAAGGCCTCTTTGAAACTGCTGACTGCGACTCTGCTGGTGGAAACACTGCACCTTACTTTGACTCTGGCGCTCGGCTGACATTCGCCATAGATAAAGTCCTGTGCTGGATGTGCTCCTAGCAAGGCATTGCAAGCACTCTGTTTCTTTGGGCAAAGTCTCCGTTCCTCCCCGGGTATTCCTGCAGGGTTGAGAAAGTTGGCGACCACAGTGCTTTTCATGAAGCACTGATCATCCAAAACACGGACTTTCCTTGCAACACGCGGGCAAGTTTCCTTATGACTAGCCAAGAAGGCTTTGGGATGAGAACCTAGCAAGGAACGGCACGCACTCCGGTTCTTCCAAGAAAATTCACTCGGCCTCAGGTTACCTCTCAGGGTAATCCTGGGGTGAATAGAAGACCGGCAACAGGACTGTTTCTCAGGCAGCTCTGAGGACACATCTCTCTGCTTTGTCACTGGGGCAAATTGTGCTGTTCCCGTCCCTCTCCACTTTCACGGTTGACACCTAGCTCATGTACCTGAAGTCCACAAGCAGGTGAAAGAGACATGCCACACACATGTGCCCTTCCATGAAAACACTTTGGCAAGCAGGAGTCCTCCTGAGGTGAATGGTGTGAGCCAGGGAATGATCTAGTTTCACCTACATCACCGTGGATCTTGCAAAGGCCTGACAGTCTTCAAAGGCTGAGAGCACATGTCTCCAGCTGGATCTGAAGTCGACGTGATGCATGCGAGGGGAAGACGTCAGCTATGAATTCTGAGAACACTTGCCATGGCGGTGTTTGTTCCAGTGCAGCTCAGGTTTACAAACTGGGGTCCCCTTGCATTGCCCAGAAGACCAGGGAGAAAACTCGTCCTGAGGATTCTTCCATGCTGTGGCTATCTGGCTCCCCGATGGAGGAAACACATTGCTGCCTGGCCTTCTGCATACCAACAGTAGAGCCCAAAGACCATCATGAGGCATGAGGTTGCTCAGAAGGCACAGGTGACACTTTGGGTACACAGTGATTTTCCTCGGAAACTGGTGCAGACGTGAGCGTCCTCAGATATGTGAAAGGCACACCAGCATTACAGCACTTCAGTGGTGAAAGCCTCGGGTCTACTTGTGACCACCAACTTTGCTGATGGAAACACTGCCCCTTACTTTGAGTGTGCCGCTCAGTCGACATTCGCCTTAGCTGAAGCAGTCTGCTGCATGAGCTCCTGGCAAGGAACGGCAGGCGCACTGTTTCTTTCGAGAAAACTCACTCGTCCTCCCGGGCAATTCCTGCAGGGTGTCCAACATGGGCGCCACCCCGTGCCTTTCGTTCAGTTTTCTCGCCCCAAGCCTCCTGCTTCCAAAGGGGCAAAGAATGCTTTAGCCCTCAGGATCCAGTTTCTACGTGCAAAGCCAGCCTGTGGAGCAGCACCTTCTGCCCAGCTACGAGAGAGCCATGCGACACACTAGGCGCTCCTGTGAGGACCCTTTTGTAAGCAGAGGTTCTGCGCGAGGTGACGTGCCTAGTCACCACAGTGCTTCAGTCAGGCGATGTCGACTTTGGAACTTTCAATCGCCCAGCAGTGCTTCGGGAGAGGGGTCCATCATATCAGACTGGTTGTAAAGTCACATTTCTGCTTGAGGTGAAGGGTCGTCAGCTTTGAGTTCATACAATCAATGTTACTCTCCGGATATGATTCAGGGCAGCTAATATCTAAGCCGGGAGTGTGACATGCATTGCTCATGACACCGGCCCCCACTCTGTTACCAAGACTGGTTTCCAGAGGTGGAGGTCTGGCTCTCCGCCGGAGCAGGCCGTGTGTTGCCCTGCCCTCTGCATGCACAGAGTGGAGGCCAACGACCCATGTGGCTGGAGCTCACTCAGAAGCCGCAGTTGACACTTTGGGTACACCGTGTTCTTCCATGACCTGGGTCCAGGCGCGAGAGACCCTGCAGTCCTGAGAGGCCTACCAGTGTTAAAGCAGTACCTTCACTAAGGCTTCTCAGACAGAGCTGCACTCCCAACACTTTTCACGGCTCTCGAGGACTTTCCTTTGGCAGCATGCGGGCAGGTTTCCGAACCACTAGCCAAGAAGGCTTTGGGATGAGCTCCTAGCGAGGAACTGCACACACCCCCTCGTTCTTGCGAGAAAACTCACTCTTCCTCACTTTGCCTCCCCGGGAACTCCTACGGTGAGTACAAGACGGGCAACAGGACCCTTTTTCAGGCAGCTCTGAGCACCCAGCTCTCCGGGTTGCCAACGGGACAGATTTCGCTTTTCTCGTCCGGCCTCCTTTTCACGGTTGCCACACAGCTCATGTAGTTGACGTTCCGGGAACCAAAGGAGGCCCGTGTCACATACTGTACTTCTTCGCTGAAAGCGCTTTGGAAAGCCAGTGTTCCTCCTGAAGTAAATTGCGCGAGCCAGTGAACGCCTTCATTTCGCCTAGGTCATGGTACATCTCCCGAAGGCCTAGCCACCTTCAGAGGACGACTGCCTATTTCTCCCTCTAGAGGTAAAGTCCTGGTGCTGCTTCAGGGAGCAAGAGGTCAGGTATGAAGTCCGAGAACTCACCGTGTAAGCACGGTGGTTTTCCAAAAGCAGCTCAGGGTTACAAAATGAGGCCCCCTTGCATTGCCCAGAAGCCCCGGTATCAACGTGTTCTTCAGGCTTCCTCTAAGCTCTCCAAATCTAGCTCTCCCATGGAGGAAAAACGTTGTTGCCCAGCCTCCTGCATACAAAACAGTAGAGTCCAAAGACCCATGTGGCTGGATGGTGCTCAGCAGGCACAGATGCCACTTTTGGTACACAGGGACCTTCCTTGGAATACGGTGCAGACGCTCGCATCCTCAGACTTTGAAAGGCACACCCGCATTTACAGCACTTTAGTGGGGAAGGCCTCTTTGAAACTGCTGACTGCGACTCTGCTGGTGGAAACACTGCACCTTACTTTGACTCTGGCGCTCGGCTGACATTCGCCATAGATAAAGTCCTGTGCTGGATGTGCTCCTAGCAAGGCATTGCAAGCACTCTGTTTCTTTGGGCAAAGTCTCCGTTCCTCCCCGGGTATTCCTGCAGGGTTGAGAAAGTTGGCGACCACAGTGCTTTTCATGAAGCACTGATCATCCAAAACACGGACTTTCCTTGCAACACGCGGGCAAGTTTCCTTATGACTAGCCAAGAAGGCTTTGGGATGAGAACCTAGCAAGGAACGGCACGCACTCCGGTTCTTCCAAGAAAATTCACTCGGCCTCAGGTTACCTCTCAGGGTAATCCTGGGGTGAATAGAAGACCGGCAACAGGACTGTTTCTCAGGCAGCTCTGAGGACACATCTCTCTGCTTTGTCACTGGGGCAAATTGTGCTGTTCCCGTCCCTCTCCACTTTCACGGTTGACACCTAGCTCATGTACCTGAAGTCCACAAGCAGGTGAAAGAGACATGCCACACACATGTGCCCTTCCATGAAAACACTTTGGCAAGCAGGAGTCCTCCTGAGGTGAATGGTGTGAGCCAGGGAATGATCTAGTTTCACCTACATCACCGTGGATCTTGCAAAGGCCTGACAGTCTTCAAAGGCTGAGAGCACATGTCTCCAGCTGGATCTGAAGTCGACGTGATGCATGCGAGGGGAAGACGTCAGCTATGAATTCTGAGAACACTTGCCATGGCGGTGTTTGTTCCAGTGCAGCTCAGGTTTACAAACTGGGGTCCCCTTGCATTGCCCAGAAGACCAGGGAGAAAACTCGTCCTGAGGATTCTTCCATGCTGTGGCTATCTGGCTCCCCGATGGAGGAAACACATTGCTGCCTGGCCTTCTGCATACCAACAGTAGAGCCCAAAGACCATCATGAGGCATGAGGTTGCTCAGAAGGCACAGATGACACTTTGGGTACACAGTGATTTTCCTCGGAAACTGGTGCAGACGTGAGCGTCCTCAGATATGTGAAAGGCACACCAGCATTACAGCACTTCAGTGGTGAAAGCCTCGGGTCTACTTGTGACCACCAACTTTGCTGATGGAAACACTGCCCCTTACTTTGAGTGTGCCGCTCAGTCGACATTCGCCTTAGCTGAAGCAGTCTGCTGCATGAGCTCCTGGCAAGGAACGGCAGGCGCACTGTTTCTTTCGAGAAAACTCACTCTTCCTCCCGGGCAATTCCTGCAGGGTGTCCAACATGGGCGCCACCCCGTGCCTTTCGTTCAGTTTTCTCGCCCCAAGCCTCCTGCTTCCAAAGGGGCAAAGAATGCTTTAGCCCTCAGGATCCAGTTTCTACGTGCAAAGCCAGCCTGTGGAGCAGCACCTTCTGCCCAGCTACGAGAGAGCCATGCGACACACTAGGCGCTCCTGTGAGGACCCTTTTGTAAGCAGAGGTTCTGCGCGAGGTGACGTGCCTAGTCACCACAGTGCTTCAGTCAGGCGATGTCGACTTTGGAACTTTCAATCGCCCAGCAGTGCTTCGGGAGAGGGGTCCATCATATCAGACTGGTTGTAAAGTCACATTTCTGCTTGAGGTGAAGGGTCGTCAGCTTTGAGTTCATACAATCAATGTTACTCTCCGGATATGATTCAGGGCAGCTAATATCTAAGCCGGGAGTGTGACATGCATTGCTCATGACACCGGCCCCCACTCTGTTACCAAGACTGGTTTCCAGAGGTGGAGGTCTGGCTCTCCGCCGGAGCAGGCCGTGTGTTGCCCTGCCCTCTGCATGCACAGAGTGGAGGCCAACGACCCATGTGGCTGGAGCTCACTCAGAAGCCGCAGTTGACACTTTGGGTACACCGTGTTCTTCCATGACCTGGGTCCAGGCGCGAGAGACCCTGCAGTCCTGAGAGGCCTACCAGTGTTAAAGCAGTACCTTCACTAAGGCTTCTCAGACAGAGCTGCACTCCCAACACTTTTCACGGCTCTCGAGGACTTTCCTTTGGCAGCATGCGGGCAGGTTTCCGAACCACTAGCCAAGAAGGCTTTGGGATGAGCTCCTAGCGAGGAACTGCACACACCCCCTCGTTCTTGCGAGAAAACTCACTCTTCCTCACTTTGCCTCCCCGGGAACTCCTACGGTGAGTACAAGACGGGCAACAGGACCCTTTTTCAGGCAGCTCTGAGCACCCAGCTCTCCGGGTTGCCAACGGGACAGATTTCGCTTTTCTCGTCCGGCCTCCTTTTCACGGTTGCCACACAGCTCATGTAGTTGACGTTCCGGGAACCAAAGGAGGCCCGTGTCACATACTGTACTTCTTCGCTGAAAGCGCTTTGGAAAGCCAGTGTTCCTCCTGAAGTAAATTGCGCGAGCCAGTGAACGCCTTCGTTTCGCCTAGGTCATGGTACATCTCCCGAAGGCCTAGCCACCTTCAGAGGACGACTGCCTATTTCTCCCTCTAGAGGTAAAGTCCTGGTGCTGCTTCAGGGAGCAAGAGGTCAGGTATGAAGTCCGAGAACTCACCGTGTAAGCACGGTGGTTTTCCAAAAGCAGCTCAGGGTTACAAAATGAGGCCCCCTTGCATTGCCCAGAAGCCCCGGTATCAACGTGTTCTTCAGGCTTCCTCCAAGCTCTCCAAATCTAGCTCTCCCATGGAGGAAAAACGTTGTTGCCCAGCCTCCTGCATACAAAACAGTAGAGTCCAAAGACCCATGTGGCTGGATGGTGCTCAGCAGGCACAGATGCCACTTTTGGTACACAGGGACCTTCCTTGGAATACGGTGCAGACGCTCGCATCCTCAGACTTTGAAAGGCACACCCGCATTTACAGCACTTTAGTGGGGAAGGCCTCTTTGAAACTGCTGACTGCGACTCTGCTGGTGGAAACACTGCACCTTACTTTGACTCTGGCGCTCGGCTGACATTCGCCATAGATAAAGTCCTGTGCTGGATGTGCTCCTAGCAAGGCATTGCAAGCACTCTGTTTCTTTGGGCAAAGTCTCCGTTCCTCCCCGGGTATTCCTGCAGGGTTGAGAAAGTTGGCGACCACAGTGCTTTTCATGAAGCACTGATCATCCAAAACACGGACTTTCCTTGCAACACGCGGGCAAGTTTCCTTATGACTAGCCAAGAAGGCTTTGGGATGAGAACCTAGCAAGGAACGGCACGCACTCCGGTTCTTCCAAGAAAATTCACTCGGCCTCAGGTTACCTCTCAGGGTAATCCTGGGGTGAATAGAAGACCGGCAACAGGACTGTTTCTCAGGCAGCTCTGAGGACACATCTCTCTGCTTTGTCACTGGGGCAAATTGTGCTGTTCCCGTCCCTCTCCACTTTCACGGTTGACACCTAGCTCATGTACCTGAAGTCCACAAGCAGGTGAAAGAGACATGCCACACACATGTGCCCTTCCATGAAAACACTTTGGCAAGCAGGAGTCCTCCTGAGGTGAATGGTGTGAGCCAGGGAATGATCTAGTTTCACCTACATCACCGTGGATCTTGCAAAGGCCTGACAGTCTTCAAAGGCTGAGAGCACATGTCTCCAGCTGGATCTGAAGTCGACGTGATGCATGCGAGGGGAAGACGTCAGCTATGAATTCTGAGAACACTTGCCATGGCGGTGTTTGTTCCAGTGCAGCTCAGGTTTACAAACTGGGGTCCCCTTGCATTGCCCAGAAGACCAGGGAGAAAACTCGTCCTGAGGATTCTTCCATGCTGTGGCTATCTGGCTCCCCGATGGAGGAAACACATTGCTGCCTGGCCTTCTGCATACCAACAGTAGAGCCCAAAGACCATCATGAGGCATGAGGTTGCTCAGAAGGCACAGATGACACTTTGGGTACACAGTGATTTTCCTCGGAAACTGGTGCAGACGTGAGCGTCCTCAGATATGTGAAAGGCACACCAGCATTACAGCACTTCAGTGGTGAAAGCCTCGGGTCTACTTGTGACCACCAACTTTGCTGATGGAAACACTGCCCCTTACTTTGAGTGTGCCGCTCAGTCGACATTCGCCTTAGCTGAAGCAGTCTGCTGCATGAGCTCCTGGCAAGGAACGGCAGGCGCACTGTTTCTTTCGAGAAAACTCACTCGTCCTCCCGGGCAATTCCTGCAGGGTGTCCAACATGGGCGCCACCCCGTGCCTTTCGTTCAGTTTTCTCGCCCCAAGCCTCCTGCTTCCAAAGGGGCAAAGAATGCTTTAGCCCTCAGGATCCAGTTTCTACGTGCAAACCCAGCCTGTGGAGCAGCACCTTCTGCCCAGCTACGAGAGAGCCATGCGACACACTAGGCGCTCCTGTGAGGACCCTTTTGTAAGCAGAGGTTCTGCGCGAGGTGACGTGCCTAGTCACCACAGTGCTTCAGTCAGGCGATGTCGACTTTGGAACTTTCAATCGCCCAGCAGTGCTTCGGGAGAGGGGTCCATCATATCAGACTGGTTGTAAAGTCACATTTCTGCTTGAGGTGAAGGGTCGTCAGCTTTGAGTTCATACAATCAATGTTACTCTCCGGATAGGATTCAGGGCAGCTAATATCTAAGCCGGGAGTGTGACATGCATTGCTCATGACACCGGCCCCCACTCTGTTACCAAGACTGGTTTCCAGAGGTGGAGGTCTGGCTCTCCGCCGGAGCAGGCCGTGTGTTGCCCTGCCCTCTGCATGCACAGAGTGGAGGCCAACGACCCATGTGGCTGGAGCTCACTCAGAAGCCGCAGTTGACACTTTGGGTACACCGTGTTCTTCCATGACCTGGGTCCAGGCGCGAGAGACCCTGCAGTCCTGAGAGGCCTACCAGTGTTAAAGCAGTACCTTCACTAAGGCTTCTCAGACAGAGCTGCACTCCCAACACTTTTCACGGCTCTCGAGGACTTTCCTTTGGCAGCATGCGGGCAGGTTTCCGAACCACTAGCCAAGAAGGCTTTGGGATGAGCTCCTAGCGAGGAACTGCACACACCCCCTCGTTCTTGCGAGAAAACTCACTCTTCCTCACTTTGCCTCCCCGGGAACTCCTACGGTGAGTACAAGACGGGCAACAGGACCCTTTTTCAGGCAGCTCTGAGCACCCAGCTCTCCGGGTTGCCAACGGGACAGATTTCGCTTTTCTCGTCCGGCCTCCTTTTCACGGTTGCCACACAGCTCATGTAGTTGACGTTCCGGGAACCAAAGGAGGCCCGTGTCACATACTGTACTTCTTCGCTGAAAGCGCTTTGGAAAGCCAGTGTTCCTCCTGAAGTAAATTGCGCGAGCCAGTGAACGCCTTCGTTTCGCCTAGGTCATGGTACATCTCCCGAAGGCCTAGCCACCTTCAGAGGACGACTGCCTATTTCTCCCTCTAGAGGTAAAGTCCTGGTGCTGCTTCAGGGAGCAAGAGGTCAGGTATGAAGTCCGAGAACTCACCGTGTAAGCACGGTGGTTTTCCAAAAGCAGCTCAGGGTTACAAAATGAGGCCCCCTTGCATTGCCCAGAAGCCCCGGTATCAACGTGTTCTTCAGGCTTCCTCCAAGCTCTCCAAATCTAGCTCTCCCATGGAGGAAAAACGTTGTTGCCCAGCCTCCTGCATACAAAACAGTAGAGTCCAAAGACCCATGTGGCTGGATGGTGCTCAGCAGGCACAGATGCCACTTTTGGTACACAGGGACCTTCCTTGGAATACGGTGCAGACGCTCGCATCCTCAGACTTTGAAAGGCACACCCGCATTTACAGCACTTTAGTGGGGAAGGCCTCTTTGAAACTGCTGACTGCGACTCTGCTGGTGGAAACACTGCACCTTACTTTGACTCTGGTGCTCGGCTGACATTCGCCATAGATAAAGTCCTGTGCTGGATGTGCTCCTAGCAAGGCATTGCAAGCACTCTGTTTCTTTGGGCAAAGTCTCCGTTCCTCCCCGGGTATTCCTGCAGGGTTGAGAAAGTTGGCGACCACAGTGCTTTTCATGAAGCACTGATCATCCAAAACACGGACTTTCCTTGCAACACGCGGGCAAGTTTCCTTATGACTAGCCAAGAAGGCTTTGGGATGAGAACCTAGCAAGGAACGGCACGCACTCCGGTTCTTCCAAGAAAATTCACTCGGCCTCAGGTTACCTCTCAGGGTAATCCTGGGGTGAATAGAAGACCGGCAACAGGACTGTTTCTCAGGCAGCTCTGAGGACACATCTCTCTGCTTTGTCACTGGGGCAAATTGTGCTGTTCCCGTCCCTCTCCACTTTCACGGTTGACACCTAGCTCATGTACCTGAAGTCCACAAGCAGGTGAAAGAGACATGCCACACACATGTGCCCTTCCATGAAAACACTTTGGCAAGCAGGAGTCCTCCTGAGGTGAATGGTGTGAGCCAGGGAATGATCTAGTTTCACCTACATCACCGTGGATCTTGCAAAGGCCTGACAGTCTTCAAAGGCTGAGAGCACATGTCTCCAGCTGGATCTGAAGTCGACGTGATGCATGCGAGGGGAAGACGTCAGCTATGAATTCTGAGAACACTTGCCATGGCGGTGTTTGTTCCAGTGCAGCTCAGGTTTACAAACTGGGGTCCCCTTGCATTGCCCAGAAGACCAGGGAGAAAACTCGTCCTGAGGATTCTTCCATGCTGTGGCTATCTGGCTCCCCGATGGAGGAAACACATTGCTGCCTGGCCTTCTGCATACCAACAGTAGAGCCCAAAGACCATCATGAGGCATGAGGTTGCTCAGAAGGCACAGATGACACTTTGGGTACACAGTGATTTTCCTCGGAAACTGGTGCAGACGTGAGCGTCCTCAGATATGTGAAAGGCACACCAGCATTACAGCACTTCAGTGGTGAAAGCCTCGGGTCTACTTGTGACCACCAACTTTGCTGATGGAAACACTGCCCCTTACTTTGAGTGTGCCGCTCAGTCGACATTCGCCTTAGCTGAAGCAGTCTGCTGCATGAGCTCCTGGCAAGGAACGGCAGGCGCACTGTTTCTTTCGAGAAAACTCACTCGTCCTCCCGGGCAATTCCTGCAGGGTGTCCAACATGGGCGCCACCCCGTGCCTTTCGTTCAGTTTTCTCGCCCCAAGCCTCCTGCTTCCAAAGGGGCAAAGAATGCTTTAGCCCTCAGGATCCAGTTTCTACGTGCAAACCCAGCCTGTGGAGCAGCACCTTCTGCCCAGCTACGAGAGAGCCATGCGACACACTAGGCGCTCCTGTGAGGACCCTTTTGTAAGCAGAGGTTCTGCGCGAGGTGACGTGCCTAGTCACCACAGTGCTTCAGTCAGGCGATGTCGACTTTGGAACTTTCAATCGCCCAGCAGTGCTTCGGGAGAGGGGTCCATCATATCAGACTGGTTGTAAAGTCACATTTCTGCTTGAGGTGAAGGGTCGTCAGCTTTGAGTTCATACAATCAATGTTACTCTCCGGATATGATTCAGGGCAGCTAATATCTAAGCCGGGAGTGTGACATGCATTGCTCATGACACCGGCCCCCACTCTGTTACCAAGACTGGTTTCCAGAGGTGGAGGTCTGGCTCTCCGCCGGAGCAGGCCGTGTGTTGCCCTGCCCTCTGCATGCACAGAGTGGAGGCCAACGGCCCATGTGGCTGGAGCTCACTCAGAAGCCGCAGTTGACACTTTGGGTACACCGTGTTCTTCCATGACCTGGGTCCAGGCGCGAGAGACCCTGCAGTCCTGAGAGGCCTACCAGTGTTAAAGCAGTACCTTCACTAAGGCTTCTCAGACAGAGCTGCACTCCCAACACTTTTCACGGCTCTCGAGGACTTTCCTTTGGCAGCATGCGGGCAGGTTTCCGAACCACTAGCCAAGAAGGCTTTGGGATGAGCTCCTAGCGAGGAACTGCCCACACCCCCTCGTTCTTGCGAGAAAACTCACTCTTCCTCACTTTGCCTCCCCGGGAACTCCTACGGTGATTACAAGACGGGCAACAGGACCCTTTTTCAGGCAGCTCTGAGCACCCAGCTCTCCGGGTTGCCAACGGGACAGATTTCGCTTTTCTCGTCCGGCCTCCTTTTCACGGTTGCCACACAGCTCATGTAGTTGACGTTCCGGGAACCAAAGGAGGCCCGTGTCACATACTGTACTTCTTCGCTGAAAGCGCTTTGGAAAGCCAGTGTTCCTCCTGAAGTAAATTGCGCGAGCCAGTGAACGCCTTCGTTTCGCCTAGGTCATGGTACATCTCCCGAAGGCCTAGCCACCTTCAGAGGACGACTGCCTATTTCTCCCTCTAGAGGTAAAGTCCTGGTGCTGCTTCAGGGAGCAAGAGGTCAGGTATGAATTCCGAGAACTCACCGTGTAAGCACGGTGGTTTTCCAAAAGCAGCTCAGGGTTACAAAATGAGGCCCCCTTGCATTGCCCAGAAGCCCCGGTATCAACGTGTTCTTCAGGCTTCCTCCAAGCTCTCCAAATCTAGCTCTCCCATGGAGGAAAAACGTTGTTGCCCAGCCTCCTGCATACAAAACAGTAGAGTCCAAAGACCCATGTGGCTGGATGGTGCTCAGCAGGCACAGATGCCACTTTTGGTACACAGGGACCTTCCTTGGAATACGGTGCAGACGCTCGCATCCTCAGACTTTGAAAGGCACACCCGCATTTACAGCACTTTAGTGGGGAAGGCCTCTTTGAAACTGCTGACTGCGACTCTGCTGGTGGAAACACTGCACCTTACTTTGACTCTGGCGCTCGGCTGACATTCGCCATAGATAAAGTCCTGTGCTGGATGTGCTCCTAGCAAGGCATTGCAAGCACTCTGTTTCTTTGGGCAAAGTCTCCGTTCCTCCCCGGGTATTCCTGCAGGGTTGAGAAAGTTGGCGACCACAGTGCTTTTCATGAAGCACTGATCATCCAAAACACGGACTTTCCTTGCAACACGCGGGCAAGTTTCCTTATGACTAGCCAAGAAGGCTTTGGGATGAGAACCTAGCAAGGAACGGCACGCACTCCGGTTCTTCCAAGAAAATTCACTCGGCCTCAGGTTACCTCTCAGGGTAATCCTGGGGTGAATAGAAGACCGGCAACAGGACTGTTTCTCAGGCAGCTCTGAGGACACATCTCTCTGCTTTGTCACTGGGGCAAATTGTGCTGTTCCCGTCCCTCTCCACTTTCACGGTTGACACCTAGCTCATGTACCTGAAGTCCACAAGCAGGTGAAAGAGACATGCCACACACATGTGCCCTTCCATGAAAACACTTTGGCAAGCAGGAGTCCTCCTGAGGTGAATGGTGTGAGCCAGGGAATGATCTAGTTTCACCTACATCACCGTGGATCTTGCAAAGGCCTGACAGTCTTCAAAGGCTGAGAGCACATGTCTCCAGCTGGATCTGAAGTCGACGTGATGCATGCGAGGGGAAGACGTCAGCTATGAATTCTGAGAACACTTGCCATGGCGGTGTTTGTTCCAGTGCAGCTCAGGTTTACAAACTGGGGTCCCCTTGCATTGCCCAGAAGACCAGGGAGAAAACTCGTCCTGAGGATTCTTCCATGCTGTGGCTATCTGGCTCCCCGATGGAGGAAACACATTGCTGCCTGGCCTTCTGCATACCAACAGTAGAGCCCAAAGACCATCATGAGGCATGAGGTTGCTCAGAAGGCACAGATGACACTTTGGGTACACAGTGATTTTCCTCGGAAACTGGTGCAGACGTGAGCGTCCTCAGATATGTGAAAGGCACACCAGCATTACAGCACTTCAGTGGTGAAAGCCTCGGGTCTACTTGTGACCACCAACTTTGCTGATGGAAACACTGCCCCTTACTTTGAGTGTGCCGCTCAGTCGACATTCGCCTTAGCTGAAGCAGTCTGCTGCATGAGCTCCTGGCAAGGAACGGCAGGCGCACTGTTTCTTTCGAGAAAACTCACTCGTCCTCCCGGGCAATTCCTGCAGGGTGTCCAACATGGGCGCCACCCCGTGCCTTTCGTTCAGTTTTCTCGCCCCAAGCCTCCTGCTTCCAAAGGGGCAAAGAATGCTTTAGCCCTCAGGATCCAGTTTCTACGTGCAAACCCAGCCTGTGGAGCAGCACCTTCTGCCCAGCTACGAGAGAGCCATGCGACACACTAGGCGCTCCTGTGAGGACCCTTTTGTAAGCAGAGGTTCTGCGCGAGGTGACGTGCCTAGTCACCACAGTGCTTCAGTCAGGCGATGTCGACTTTGGAACTTTCAATCGCCCAGCAGTGCTTCGGGAGAGGGGTCCATCATATCAGACTGGTTGTAAAGTCACATTTCTGCTTGAGGTGAAGGGTCGTCAGCTTTGAGTTCATACAATCAATGTTACTCTCCGGATAGGATTCAGGGCAGCTAATATCTAAGCCGGGAGTGTGACATGCATTGCTCATGACACCGGCCCCCACTCTGTTACCAAGACTGGTTTCCAGAGGTGGAGGTCTGGCTCTCCGCCGGAGCAGGCCGTGTGTTGCCCTGCCCTCTGCATGCACAGAGTGGAGGCCAACGGCCCATGTGGCTGGAGCTCACTCAGAAGCCGCAGTTGACACTTTGGGTACACCGTGTTCTTCCATGACCTGGGTCCAGGCGCGAGAGACCCTGCAGTCCTGAGAGGCCTACCAGTGTTAAAGCAGTACCTTCACTAAGGCTTCTCAGACAGAGCTGCACTCCCAACACTTTTCACGGCTCTCGAGGACTTTCCTTTGGCAGCATGCGGGCAGGTTTCCGAACCACTAGCCAAGAAGGCTTTGGGATGAGCTCCTAGCGAGGAACTGCCCACACCCCCTCGTTCTTGCGAGAAAACTCACTCTTCCTCACTTTGCCTCCCCGGGAACTCCTACGGTGAGTACAAGACGGGCAACAGGACCCTTTTTCAGGCAGCTCTGAGCACCCAGCTCTCCGGGTTGCCAACGGGACAGATTTCGCTTTTCTCGTCCGGCCTCCTTTTCACGGTTGCCACACAGCTCATGTAGTTGACGTTCCGGGAACCAAAGGAGGCCCGTGTCACATACTGTACTTCTTCGCTGAAAGCGCTTTGGAAAGCCAGTGTTCCTCCTGAAGTAAATTGCGCGAGCCAGTGAACGCCTTCGTTTCGCCTAGGTCATGGTACATCTCCCGAAGGCCTAGCCACCTTCAGAGGACGACTGCCTATTTCTCCCTCTAGAGGTAAAGTCCTGGTGCTGCTTCAGGGAGCAAGAGGTCAGGTATGAATTCCGAGAACTCACCGTGTAAGCACGGTGGTTTTCCAAAAGCAGCTCAGGGTTACAAAATGAGGCCCCCTTGCATTGCCCAGAAGCCCCGGTATCAACGTGTTCTTCAGGCTTCCTCCAAGCTCTCCAAATCTAGCTCTCCCATGGAGGAAAAACGTTGTTGCCCAGCCTCCTGCATACAAAACAGTAGAGTCCAAAGACCCATGTGGCTGGATGGTGCTCAGCAGGCACAGATGCCACTTTTGGTACACAGGGACCTTCCTTGGAATACGGTGCAGACGCTCGCATCCTCAGACTTTGAAAGGCACACCCGCATTTACAGCACTTTAGTGGGGAAGGCCTCTTTGAAACTGCTGACTGCGACTCTGCTGGTGGAAACACTGCACCTTACTTTGACTCTGGCGCTCGGCTGACATTCGCCATAGATAAAGTCCTGTGCTGGATGTGCTCCTAGCAAGGCATTGCAAGCACTCTGTTTCTTTGGGCAAAGTCTCCGTTCCTCCCCGGGTATTCCTGCAGGGTTGAGAAAGTTGGCGACCACAGTGCTTTTCATGAAGCACTGATCATCCAAAACACGGACTTTCCTTGCAACACGCGGGCAAGTTTCCTTATGACTAGCCAAGAAGGCTTTGGGATGAGAACCTAGCAAGGAACGGCACGCACTCCGGTTCTTCCAAGAAAATTCACTCGGCCTCAGGTTACCTCTCAGGGTAATCCTGGGGTGAATAGAAGACCGGCAACAGGACTGTTTCTCAGGCAGCTCTGAGGACACATCTCTCTGCTTTGTCACTGGGGCAAATTGTGCTGTTCCCGTCCCTCTCCACTTTCACGGTTGACACCTAGCTCATGTACCTGAAGTCCACAAGCAGGTGAAAGAGACATGCCACACACATGTGCCCTTCCATGAAAACACTTTGGCAAGCAGGAGTCCTCCTGAGGTGAATGGTGTGAGCCAGGGAATGATCTAGTTTCACCTACATCACCGTGGATCTTGCAAAGGCCTGACAGTCTTCAAAGGCTGAGAGCACATGTCTCCAGCTGGATCTGAAGTCGACGTGATGCATGCGAGGGGAAGACGTCAGCTATGAATTCTGAGAACACTTGCCATGGCGGTGTTTGTTCCAGTGCAGCTCAGGTTTACAAACTGGGGTCCCCTTGCATTGCCCAGAAGACCAGGGAGAAAACTCGTCCTGAGGATTCTTCCATGCTGTGGCTATCTGGCTCCCCGATGGAGGAAACACATTGCTGCCTGGCCTTCTGCATACCAACAGTAGAGCCCAAAGACCATCATGAGGCATGAGGTTGCTCAGAAGGCACAGATGACACTTTGGGTACACAGTGATTTTCCTCGGAAACTGGTGCAGACGTGAGCGTCCTCAGATATGTGAAAGGCACACCAGCATTACAGCACTTCAGTGGTGAAAGCCTCGGGTCTACTTGTGACCACCAACTTTGCTGATGGAAACACTGCCCCTTACTTTGAGTGTGCCGCTCAGTCGACATTCGCCTTAGCTGAAGCAGTCTGCTGCATGAGCTCCTGGCAAGGAACGGCAGGCGCACTGTTTCTTTCGAGAAAACTCACTCTTCCTCCCGGGCAATTCCTGCAGGGTGTCCAACATGGGCGCCACCCCGTGCCTTTCGTTCAGTTTCCTCGCCCCAAGCCTCCTGCTTCCAAAGGGGCAAAGAATGCTTTAGCCCTCAGGATCCAGTTTCTACGTGCAAACCCAGCCTGTGGAGCAGCACCTTCTGCCCAGCTACGAGAGAGCCATGCGACACACTAGGCGCTCCTGTGAGGACCCTTTTGTAAGCAGAGGTTCTGCGCGAGGTGACGTGCCTAGTCACCACAGTGCTTCAGTCAGGCGATGTCGACTTTGGAACTTTCAATCGCCCAGCAGTGCTTCGGGAGAGGGGTCCATCATATCAGACTGGTTGTAAAGTCACATTTCTGCTTGAGGTGAAGGGTCGTCAGCTTTGAGTTCATACAATCAATGTTACTCTCCGGATAGGATTCAGGGCAGCTAATATCTAAGCCGGGAGTGTGACATGCATTGCTCATGACACCGGCCCCCACTCTGTTACCAAGACTGGTTTCCAGAGGTGGAGGTCTGGCTCTCCGCCGGAGCAGGCCGTGTGTTGCCCTGCCCTCTGCATGCACAGAGTGGAGGCCAACGGCCCATGTGGCTGGAGCTCACTCAGAAGCCGCAGTTGACACTTTGGGTACACCGTGTTCTTCCATGACCTGGGTCCAGGCGCGAGAGACCCTGCAGTCCTGAGAGGCCTACCAGTGTTAAAGCAGTACCTTCACTAAGGCTTCTCAGACAGAGCTGCACTCCCAACACTTTTCACGGCTCTCGAGGACTTTCCTTTGGCAGCATGCGGGCAGGTTTCCGAACCACTAGCCAAGAAGGCTTTGGGATGAGCTCCTAGCGAGGAACGGCCCACACCCCCTCGTTCTTGCGAGAAAACTCACTCTTCCTCACTTTGCCTCCCCGGGAACTCCTACGGTGATTACAAGACGGGCAACAGGACCCTTTTTCAGGCAGCTCTGAGCACCCAGCTCTCCGGGTTGCCAACGGGACAGATTTCGCTTTTCTCGTCCGGCCTCCTTTTCACGGTTGCCACACAGCTCATGTAGTTGACGTTCCGGGAACCAAAGGAGGCCCGTGTCACATACTGTACTTCTTCGCTGAAAGCGCTTTGGAAAGCCAGTGTTCCTCCTGAAGTAAATTGCGCGAGCCAGTGAACGCCTTCGTTTCGCCTAGGTCATGGTACATCTCCCGAAGGCCTAGCCACCTTCAGAGGACGACTGCCTATTTCTCCCTCTAGAGGTAAAGTCCTGGTGCTGCTTCAGGGAGCAAGAGGTCAGGTATGAATTCCGAGAACTCACCGTGTAAGCACGGTGGTTTTCCAAAAGCAGCTCAGGGTTACAAAATGAGGCCCCCTTGCATTGCCCAGAAGCCCCGGTATCAACGTGTTCTTCAGGCTTCCTCCAAGCTCTCCAAATCTAGCTCTCCCATGGAGGAAAAACGTTGTTGCCCAGCCTCCTGCATACAAAACAGTAGAGTCCAAAGACCCATGTGGCTGGATGGTGCTCAGCAGGCACAGATGCCACTTTTGGTACACAGGGACCTTCCTTGGAATACGGTGCAGACGCTCGCATCCTCAGACTTTGAAAGGCACACCCGCATTTACAGCACTTTAGTGGGGAAGGCCTCTTTGAAACTGCTGACTGCGACTCTGCTGGTGGAAACACTGCACCTTACTTTGACTCTGGCGCTCGGCTGACATTCGCCATAGATAAAGTCCTGTGCTGGATGGGATGTGCTCCTAGCAAGGCATTGCAGGCACTCTGTTTCTTTGGGCAAAGTCTCCGTTCCTCCCCGGGTATTCCTGCAGGGTTGAGAAAGTTGGCGACCACAGTGCTTTTCATGAAGCACTGATCATCCAAAACACGGACTTTCCTTGCAACACGCGGGCAAGTTTCCTTATGACTAGCCAAGAAGGCTTTGGGATGAGAACCTAGCAAGGAACGGCACGCACTCCGGTTCTTCCAAGAAAATTCACTCGGCCTCAGGTTACCTCTCAGGGTAATCCTGGGGTGAATAGAAGACCGGCAACAGGACTGTTTCTCAGGCAGCTCTGAGGACACATCTCTCTGCTTTGTCACTGGGGCAAATTGTGCTGTTCCCGTCCCTCTCCACTTTCACGGTTGACACCTAGCTCATGTACCTGAAGTCCACAAGCAGGTGAAAGAGACATGCCACACACATGTGCCCTTCCATGAAAACACTTTGGCAAGCAGGAGTCCTCCTGAGGTGAATGGTGTGAGCCAGGGAATGATCTAGTTTCACCTACATCACTGTGGATCTTGCAAAGGCCTGACAGTCTTCAAAGGCTGAGAGCACATGTCTCCAGCTGGATCTGAAGTCGACGTGATGCATGCGAGGGGAAGACGTCAGCTATGAATTCTGAGAACACTTGCCATGGCGGTGTTTGTTCCAGTGCAGCTCAGGTTTACAAACTGGGGTCCCCTTGCATTGCCCAGAAGACCAGGGAGAAAACTCGTCCTGAGGATTCTTCCATGCTGTGGCTATCTGGCTCCCCGATGGAGGAAACACATTGCTGCCTGGCCTTCTGCATACCAACAGTAGAGCCCAAAGACCATCATGAGGCATGAGGTTGCTCAGAAGGCACAGATGACACTTTGGGTACACAGTGATTTTCCTCGGAAACTGGTGCAGACGTGAGCGTCCTCAGATATGTGAAAGGCACACCAGCATTACAGCACTTCAGTGGTGAAAGCCTCGGGTCTACTTGTGACCACCAACTTTGCTGATGGAAACACTGCCCCTTACTTTGAGTGTGCCGCTCAGTCGACATTCGCCTTAGCTGAAGCAGTCTGCTGCATGAGCTCCTGGCAAGGAACGGCAGGCGCACTGTTTCTTTCGAGAAAACTCACTCTTCCTCCCGGGCAATTCCTGCAGGGTGTCCAACATGGGCGCCACCCCGTGCCTTTCGTTCAGTTTCCTCGCCCCAAGCCTCCTGCTTCCAAAGGGGCAAAGAATGCTTTAGCCCTCAGGATCCAGTTTCTACGTGCAAACCCAGCCTGTGGAGCAGCACCTTCTGCCCAGCTACGAGAGAGCCATGCGACACACTAGGCGCTCCTGTGAGGACCCTTTTGTAAGCAGAGGTTCTGCGCGAGGTGACGTGCCTAGTCACCACAGTGCTTCAGTCAGGCGATGTCGACTTTGGAACTTTCAATCGCCCAGCAGTGCTTCGGGAGAGGGGTCCATCATATCAGACTGGTTGTAAAGTCACATTTCTGCTTGAGGTGAAGGGTCGTCAGCTTTGAGTTCATACAATCAATGTTACTCTCCGGATAGGATTCAGGGCAGCTAATATCTAAGCCGGGAGTGTGACATGCATTGCTCATGACACCGGCCCCCACTCTGTTACCAAGACTGGTTTCCAGAGGTGGAGGTCTGGCTCTCCGCCGGAGCAGGCCGTGTGTTGCCCTGCCCTCTGCATGCACAGAGTGGAGGCCAACGGCCCATGTGGCTGGAGCTCACTCAGAAGCCGCAGTTGACACTTTGGGTACACCGTGTTCTTCCATGACCTGGGTCCAGGCGCGAGAGACCCTGCAGTCCTGAGAGGCCTACCAGTGTTAAAGCAGTACCTTCACTAAGGCTTCTCAGACAGAGCTGCACTCCCAACACTTTTCACGGCTCTCGAGGACTTTCCTTTGGCAGCATGCGGGCAGGTTTCCGAACCACTAGCCAAGAAGGCTTTGGGATGAGCTCCTAGCGAGGAACTGCCCACACCCCCTCGTTCTTGCGAGAAAACTCACTCTTCCTCACTTTGCCTCCCCGGGAACTCCTACGGTGATTACAAGACGGGCAACAGGACCCTTTTTCAGGCAGCTCTGAGCACCCAGCTCTCCGGGTTGCCAACGGGACAGATTTCGCTTTTCTCGTCCGGCCTCCTTTTCACGGTTGCCACACAGCTCATGTAGTTGACGTTCCGGGAACCAAAGGAGGCCCGTGTCACATACTGTACTTCTTCGCTGAAAGCGCTTTGGAAAGCCAGTGTTCCTCCTGAAGTAAATTGCGCGAGCCAGTGAACGCCTTCGTTTCGCCTAGGTCATGGTACATCTCCCGAAGGCCTAGCCACCTTCAGAGGACGACTGCCTATTTCTCCCTCTAGAGGTAAAGTCCTGGTGCTGCTTCAGGGAGCAAGAGGTCAGGTATGAATTCCGAGAACTCACCGTGTAAGCACGGTGGTTTTCCAAAAGCAGCTCAGGGTTACAAAATGAGGCCCCCTTGCATTGCCCAGAAGCCCCGGTATCAACGTGTTCTTCAGGCTTCCTCCAAGCTCTCCAAATCTAGCTCTCCCATGGAGGAAAAACGTTGTTGCCCAGCCTCCTGCATACAAAACAGTAGACCCATGTGGCTGGATGGTGCTCAGCAGGCACAGATGCCACTTTTGGTACACAGGGACCTTCCTTGGAATACGGTGCAGACGCTCGCATCCTCAGACTTTGAAAGGCACACCCGCATTTACAGCACTTTAGTGGGGAAGGCCTCTTTGAAACTGCTGACTGCGACTCTGCTGGTGGAAACACTGCACCTTACTTTGACTCTGGCGCTCGGCTGACATTCGCCATAGATAAAGTCCTGTGCTGGATGTGCTCCTAGCAAGGCATTGCAAGCACTCTGTTTCTTTGGGCAAAGTCTCCGTTCCTCCCCGGGTATTCCTGCAGGGTTGAGAAAGTTGGCGACCACAGTGCTTTCCATGAAGCACTGATCATCCAAAACACGGACTTTCCTTGCAACACGCGGGCAAGTTTCCTTATGACTAGCCAAGAAGGCTTTGGGATGAGAACCTAGCAAGGAACGGCACGCACTCCGGTTCTTCCAAGAAAATTCACTCGGCCTCAGGTTACCTCTCAGGGTAATCCTGGGGTGAATAGAAGACCGGCAACAGGACTGTTTCTCAGGCAGCTCTGAGGACACATCTCTCTGCTTTGTCACTGGGGCAAATTGTGCTGTTCCCGTCCCTCTCCACTTTCACGGTTGACACCTAGCTCATGTACCTGAAGTCCACAAGCAGGTGAAAGAGACATGCCACACACATGTGCCCTTCCATGAAAACACTTTGGCAAGCAGGAGCCCTCCTGAGGTGAATGGTGTGAGCCAGTGAATGATCTAGTTTCACCTACATCACCGTGGATCTTGCAAAGGCCTGACAGTCTTCAAAGGCTGAGAGCACATGTCTCCAGCTGGATCTGAAGTCGACGTGATGCATGCGAGGGGAAGACGTCAGCTATGAATTCTGAGAACACTTGCCATGGCGGTGTTTGTTCCAGTGCAGCTCAGGTTTACAAACTGGGGTCCCCTTGCATTGCCCAGAAGACCAGGGAGAAAACTCGTCCTGAGGATTCTTCCATGCTGTGGCTATCTGGCTCCCCGATGGAGGAAACACATTGCTGCCTGGCCTTCTGCATACCAACAGTAGAGCCCAAAGACCATCATGAGGCATGAGGTTGCTCAGAAGGCACAGGTGACACTTTGGGTACACAGTGATTTTCCTCGGAAACTGGTGCAGACGTGAGCGTCCTCAGATATGTGAAAGGCACACCAGCATTACAGCACTTCAGTGGTGAAAGCCTCGGGTCTACTTGTGACCACCAACTTTGCTGATGGAAACACTGCCCCTTACTTTGAGTGTGCCGCTCAGTCGACATTCGCCTTAGCTGAAGCAGTCTGCTGCATGAGCTCCTGGCAAGGAACGGCAGGCGCACTGTTTCTTTCGAGAAAACTCACTCTTCCTCCCGGGCAATTCCTGCAGGGTGTCCAACATGGGCGCCACCCCGTGCCTTTCGTTCAGTTTCCTCGCCCCAAGCCTCCTGCTTCCAAAGGGGCAAAGAATGCTTTAGCCCTCAGGATCCAGTTTCTACGTGCAAAGCCAGCCTGTGGAGCAGCACCTTCTGCCCAGCTACGAGAGAGCCATGCGACACACTAGGCGCTCCTGTGAGGACCCTTTTGTAAGCAGAGGTTCTGCGCGAGGTGACGTGCCTAGTCACCACAGTGCTTCAGTCAGGCGATGTCGACTTTGGAACTTTCAATCGCCCAGCAGTGCTTCGGGAGAGGGGTCCATCATATCAGACTGGTTGTAAAGTCACATTTCTGCTTGAGGTGAAGGGTCGTCAGCTTTGAGTTCATACAATCAATGTTACTCTCCGGATAGGATTCAGGGCAGCTAATATCTAAGCCGGGAGTGTGACATGCATTGCTCATGACACCGGCCCCCACTCTGTTACCAAGACTGGTTTCCAGAGGTGGAGGTCTGGCTCTCCGCCGGAGCAGGCCGTGTGTTGCCCTGCCCTCTGCATGCACAGAGTGGAGGCCAACGGCCCATGTGGCTGGAGCTCACTCAGAAGCCGCAGTTGACACTTTGGGTACACCGTGTTCTTCCATGACCTGGGTCCAGGCGCGAGAGACCCTGCAGTCCTGAGAGGCCTACCAGTGTTAAAGCAGTACCTTCACTAAGGCTTCTCAGACAGAGCTGCACTCCCAACACTTTTCACGGCTCTCGAGGACTTTCCTTTGGCAGCATGCGGGCAGGTTTCCGAACCACTAGCCAAGAAGGCTTTGGGATGAGCTCCTAGCGAGGAACGGCCCACACCCCCTCGTTCTTGCGAGAAAACTCACTCTTCCTCACTTTGCCTCCCCGGGAACTCCTACGGTGATTACAAGACGGGCAACAGGACCCTTTTTCAGGCAGCTCTGAGCACCCAGCTCTCCGGGTTGCCAACGGGACAGATTTCGCTTTTCTCGTCCGGCCTCCTTTTCACGGTTGCCACACAGCTCATGTAGTTGACGTTCCGGGAACCAAAGGAGGCCCGTGTCACATACTGTACTTCTTCGCTGAAAGCGCTTTGGAAAGCCAGTGTTCCTCCTGAAGTAAATTGCGCGAGCCAGTGAACGCCTTCGTTTCGCCTAGGTCATGGTACATCTCCCGAAGGCCTAGCCACCTTCAGAGGACGACTGCCTATTTCTCCCTCTAGAGGTAAAGTCCTGGTGCTGCTTCAGGGAGCAAGAGGTCAGGTATGAATTCCGAGAACTCACCGTGTAAGCACGGTGGTTTTCCAAAAGCAGCTCAGGGTTACAAAATGAGGCCCCCTTGCATTGCCCAGAAGCCCCGGTATCAACGTGTTCTTCAGGCTTCCTCTAAGCTCTCCAAATCTAGCTCTCCCATGGAGGAAAAACGTTGTTGCCCAGCCTCCTGCATACAAAACAGTAGAGTCCAAAGACCCATGTGGCGGGATGGTGCTCAGCAGGCACAGATGCCACTTTTGGTACACAGGGACCTTCCTTGGAATACGGTGCAGACGCTCGCATCCTCAGACTTTGAAAGGCACACCCGCATTTACAGCACTTTAGTGGGGAAGGCCTCTTTGAAACTGCTGACTGCGACTCTGCTGGTGGAAACACTGCACCTTACTTTGACTCTGGCGCTCGGCTGACATTCGCCATAGATAAAGTCCTGTGCTGGATGTGCTCCTAGCAAGGCATTGCAAGCACTCTGTTTCTTTGGGCAAAGTCTCCGTTCCTCCCCGGGTATTCCTGCAGGGTTGAGAAAGTTGGCGACCACAGTGCTTTTCATGAAGCACTGATCATCCAAAACACGGACTTTCCTTGCAACACGCGGGCAAGTTTCCTTATGACTAGCCAAGAAGGCTTTGGGATGAGAACCTAGCAAGGAACGGCACGCACTCCGGTTCTTCCAAGAAAATTCACTCGGCCTCAGGTTACCTCTCAGGGTAATCCTGGGGTGAATAGAAGACCGGCAACAGGACTGTTTCTCAGGCAGCTCTGAGGACACATCTCTCTGCTTTGTCACTGGGGCAAATTGTGCTGTTCCCGTCCCTCTCCACTTTCACGGTTGACACCTAGCTCATGTACCTGAAGTCCACAAGCAGGTGAAAGAGACATGCCACACACATGTGCCCTTCCATGAAAACACTTTGGCAAGCAGGAGTCCTCCTGAGGTGAATGGTGTGAGCCAGTGAATGATCTAGTTTCACCTACATCACCGTGGATCTTGCAAAGGCCTGACAGTCTTCAAAGGCTGAGAGCACATGTCTCCAGCTGGATCTGAAGTCGACGTGATGCATGCGAGGGGAAGACGTCAGCTATGAATTCTGAGAACACTTGCCATGGCGGTGTTTGTTCCAGTGCAGCTCAGGTTTACAAACTGGGGTCCCCTTGCATTGCCCAGAAGACCAGGGAGAAAACTCGTCCTGAGGATTCTTCCATGCTGTGGCTATCTGGCTCCCCGATGGAGGAAACACATTGCTGCCTGGCCTTCTGCATACCAACAGTAGAGCCCAAAGACCATCATGAGGCATGAGGTTGCTCAGAAGGCACAGGTGACACTTTGGGTACACAGTGATTTTCCTCGGAAACTGGTGCAGACGTGAGCGTCCTCAGATATGTGAAAGGCACACCAGCATTACAGCACTTCAGTGGTGAAAGCCTCGGGTCTACTTGTGACCACCAACTTTGCTGATGGAAACACTGCCCCTTACTTTGAGTGTGCCGCTCAGTCGACATTCGCCTTAGCTGAAGCAGTCTGCTGCATGAGCTCCTGGCAAGGAACGGCAGGCGCACTGTTTCTTTCGAGAAAACTCACTCTTCCTCCCGGGCAATTCCTGCAGGGTGTCCAACATGGGCGCCACCCCGTGCCTTTCGTTCAGTTTTCTCGCCCCAAGCCTCCTGCTTCCAAAGGGGCAAAGAATGCTTTAGCCCTCAGGATCCAGTTTCTACGTGCAAAGCCAGCCTGTGGAGCAGCACCTTCTGCCCAGCTACGAGAGAGCCATGCGACACACTAGGCGCTCCTGTGAGGACCCTTTTGTAAGCAGAGGTTCTGCGCGAGGTGACGTGCCTAGTCACCACAGTGCTTCAGTCAGGCGATGTCGACTTTGGAACTTTCAATCGCCCAGCAGTGCTTCGGGAGAGGGGTCCATCATATCAGACTGGTTGTAAAGTCACATTTCTGCTTGAGGTGAAGGGTCGTCAGCTTTGAGTTCATACAATCAATGTTACTCTCCGGATAGGATTCAGGGCAGCTAATATCTAAGCCGGGAGTGTGACATGCATTGCTCATGACACCGGCCCCCACTCTGTTACCAAGACTGGTTTCCAGAGGTGGAGGTCTGGCTCTCCGCCGGAGCAGGCCGTGTGTTGCCCTGCCCTCTGCATGCACAGAGTGGAGGCCAACGACCCATGTGGCTGGAGCTCACTCAGAAGCCGCAGTTGACACTTTGGGTACACCGTGTTCTTCCATGACCTGGGTCCAGGCGCGAGAGACCCTGCAGTCCTGAGAGGCCTACCAGTGTTAAAGCAGTACCTTCACTAAGGCTTCTCAGACAGAGCTGCACTCCCAACACTTTTCACGGCTCTCGAGGACTTTCCTTTGGCAGCATGCGGGCAGGTTTCCGAACCACTAGCCAAGAAGGCTTTGGGATGAGCTCCTAGCGAGGAACGGCCCACACCCCCTCGTTCTTGCGAGAAAACTCACTCTTCCTCACTTTGCCTCCCCGGGAACTCCTACGGTGATTACAAGACGGGCAACAGGACCCTTTTTCAGGCAGCTCTGAGCACCCAGCTCTCCGGGTTGCCAACGGGACAGATTTCGCTTTTCTCGTCCGGCCTCCTTTTCACGGTTGCCACACAGCTCATGTAGTTGACGTTCCGGGAACCAAAGGAGGCCCGTGTCACATACTGTACTTCTTCGCTGAAAGCGCTTTGGAAAGCCAGTGTTCCTCCTGAAGTAAATTGCGCGAGCCAGTGAACGCCTTCGTTTCGCCTAGGTCATGGTACATCTCCCGAAGGCCTAGCCACCTTCAGAGGACGACTGCCTATTTCTCCCTCTAGAGGTAAAGTCCTGGTGCTGCTTCAGGGAGCAAGAGGTCAGGTATGAATTCCGAGAACTCACCGTGTAAGCACGGTGGTTTTCCAAAAGCAGCTCAGGGTTACAAAATGAGGCCCCCTTGCATTGCCCAGAAGCCCCGGTATCAACGTGTTCTTCAGGCTTCCTCCAAGCTCTCCAAATCTAGCTCTCCCATGGAGGAAAAACGTTGTTGCCCAGCCTCCTGCATACAAAACAGTAGAGTCCAAAGACCCATGTGGCTGGATGGTGCTCAGCAGGCACAGATGCCACTTTTGGTACACAGGGACCTTCCTTGGAATACGGTGCAGACGCTCGCATCCTCAGACTTTGAAAGGCACACCCGCATTTACAGCACTTTAGTGGGGAAGGCCTCTTTGAAACTGCTGACTGCGACTCTGCTGGTGGAAACACTGCACCTTACTTTGACTCTGGCGCTCGGCTGACATTCGCCATAGATAAAGTCCTGTGCTGGATGTGCTCCTAGCAAGGCATTGCAAGCACTCTGTTTCTTTGGGCAAAGTCTCCGTTCCTCCCCGGGTATTCCTGCAGGGTTGAGAAAGTTGGCGACCACAGTGCTTTTCATGAAGCACTGATCATCCAAAACACGGACTTTCCTTGCAACACGCGGGCAAGTTTCCTTATGACTAGCCAAGAAGGCTTTGGGATGAGAACCTAGCAAGGAACGGCACGCACTCCGGTTCTTCCAAGAAAATTCACTCGGCCTCAGGTTACCTCTCAGGGTAATCCTGGGGTGAATAGAAGACCGGCAACAGGACTGTTTCTCAGGCAGCTCTGAGGACACATCTCTCTGCTTTGTCACTGGGGCAAATTGTGCTGTTCCCGTCCCTCTCCACTTTCACGGTTGACACCTAGCTCATGTACCTGAAGTCCACAAGCAGGTGAAAGAGACATGCCACACACATGTGCCCTTCCATGAAAACACTTTGGCAAGCAGGAGTCCTCCTGAGGTGAATGGTGTGAGCCAGGGAATGATCTAGTTTCACCTACATCACCGTGGATCTTGCAAAGGCCTGACAGTCTTCAAAGGCTGAGAGCACATGTCTCCAGCTGGATCTGAAGTCGACGTGATGCATGCGAGGGGAAGACGTCAGCTATGAATTCTGAGAACACTTGCCATGGCGGTGTTTGTTCCAGTGCAGCTCAGGTTTACAAACTGGGGTCCCCTTGCATTGCCCAGAAGACCAGGGAGAAAACTCGTCCTGAGGATTCTTCCATGCTGTGGCTATCTGGCTCCCCGATGGAGGAAACACATTGCTGCCTGGCCTTCTGCATACCAACAGTAGAGCCCAAAGACCATCATGAGGCATGAGGTTGCTCAGAAGGCACAGATGACACTTTGGGTACACAGTGATTTTCCTCGGAAACTGGTGCAGACGTGAGCGTCCTCAGATATGTGAAAGGCACACCAGCATTACAGCACTTCAGTGGTGAAAGCCTCGGGTCTACTTGTGACCACCAACTTTGCTGATGGAAACACTGCCCCTTACTTTGAGTGTGCCGCTCAGTCGACATTCGCCTTAGCTGAAGCAGTCTGCTGCATGAGCTCCTGGCAAGGAACGGCAGGCGCACTGTTTCTTTCGAGAAAACTCACTCGTCCTCCCGGGCAATTCCTGCAGGGTGTCCAACATGGGCGCCACCCCGTGCCTTTCGTTCAGTTTTCTCGCCCCAAGCCTCCTGCTTCCAAAGGGGCAAAGAATGCTTTAGCCCTCAGGATCCAGTTTCTACGTGCAAACCCAGCCTGTGGAGCAGCACCTTCTGCCCAGCTACGAGAGAGCCATGCGACACACTAGGCGCTCCTGTGAGGACCCTTTTGTAAGCAGAGGTTCTGCGCGAGGTGACGTGCCTAGTCACCACAGTGCTTCAGTCAGGCGATGTCGACTTTGGAACTTTCAATCGCCCAGCAGTGCTTCGGGAGAGGGGTCCATCATATCAGACTGGTTGTAAAGTCACATTTCTGCTTGAGGTGAAGGGTCGTCAGCTTTGAGTTCATACAATCAATGTTACTCTCCGGATAGGATTCAGGGCAGCTAATATCTAAGCCGGGAGTGTGACATGCATTGCTCATGACACCGGCCCCCACTCTGTTACCAAGACTGGTTTCCAGAGGTGGAGGTCTGGCTCTCCGCCGGAGCAGGCCGTGTGTTGCCCTGCCCTCTGCATGCACAGAGTGGAGGCCAACGGCCCATGTGGCTGGAGCTCACTCAGAAGCCGCAGTTGACACTTTGGGTACACCGTGTTCTTCCATGACCTGGGTCCAGGCGCGAGAGACCCTGCAGTCCTGAGAGGCCTACCAGTGTTAAAGCAGTACCTTCACTAAGGCTTCTCAGACAGAGCTGCACTCCCAACACTTTTCACGGCTCTCGAGGACTTTCCTTTGGCAGCATGCGGGCAGGTTTCCGAACCACTAGCCAAGAAGGCTTTGGGATGAGCTCCTAGCGAGGAACTGCCCACACCCCCTCGTTCTTGCGAGAAAACTCACTCTTCCTCACTTTGCCTCCCCGGGAACTCCTACGGTGAGTACAAGACGGGCAACAGGACCCTTTTTCAGGCAGCTCTGAGCACCCAGCTCTCCGGGTTGCCAACGGGACAGATTTCGCTTTTCTCGTCCGGCCTCCTTTTCACGGTTGCCACACAGCTCATGTAGTTGACGTTCCGGGAACCAAAGGAGGCCCGTGTCACATACTGTACTTCTTCGCTGAAAGCGCTTTGGAAAGCCAGTGTTCCTCCTGAAGTAAATTGCGCGAGCCAGTGAACGCCTTCGTTTCGCCTAGGTCATGGTACATCTCCCGAAGGCCTAGCCACCTTCAGAGGACGACTGCCTATTTCTCCCTCTAGAGGTAAAGTCCTGGTGCTGCTTCAGGGAGCAAGAGGTCAGGTATGAATTCCGAGAACTCACCGTGTAAGCACGGTGGTTTTCCAAAAGCAGCTCAGGGTTACAAAATGAGGCCCCCTTGCATTGCCCAGAAGCCCCGGTATCAACGTGTTCTTCAGGCTTCCTCCAAGCTCTCCAAATCTAGCTCTCCCATGGAGGAAAAACGTTGTTGCCCAGCCTCCTGCATACAAAACAGTAGAGTCCAAAGACCCATGTGGCTGGATGGTGCTCAGCAGGCACAGATGCCACTTTTGGTACACAGGGACCTTCCTTGGAATACGGTGCAGACGCTCGCATCCTCAGACTTTGAAAGGCACACCCGCATTTACAGCACTTTAGTGGGGAAGGCCTCTTTGAAACTGCTGACTGCGACTCTGCTGGTGGAAACACTGCACCTTACTTTGACTCTGGCGCTCGGCTGACATTCGCCATAGATAAAGTCCTGTGCTGGATGTGCTCCTAGCAAGGCATTGCAAGCACTCTGTTTCTTTGGGCAAAGTCTCCGTTCCTCCCCGGGTATTCCTGCAGGGTTGAGAAAGTTGGCGACCACAGTGCTTTTCATGAAGCACTGATCATCCAAAACACGGACTTTCCTTGCAACACGCGGGCAAGTTTCCTTATGACTAGCCAAGAAGGCTTTGGGATGAGAACCTAGCAAGGAACGGCACGCACTCCGGTTCTTCCAAGAAAATTCACTCGGCCTCAGGTTACCTCTCAGGGTAATCCTGGGGTGAATAGAAGACCGGCAACAGGACTGTTTCTCAGGCAGCTCTGAGGACACATCTCTCTGCTTTGTCACTGGGGCAAATTGTGCTGTTCCCGTCCCTCTCCACTTTCACGGTTGACACCTAGCTCATGTACCTGAAGTCCACAAGCAGGTGAAAGAGACATGCCACACACATGTGCCCTTCCATGAAAACACTTTGGCAAGCAGGAGTCCTCCTGAGGTGAATGGTGTGAGCCAGGGAATGATCTAGTTTCACCTACATCACCGTGGATCTTGCAAAGGCCTGACAGTCTTCAAAGGCTGAGAGCACATGTCTCCAGCTGGATCTGAAGTCGACGTGATGCATGCGAGGGGAAGACGTCAGCTATGAATTCTGAGAACACTTGCCATGGCGGTGTTTGTTCCAGTGCAGCTCAGGTTTACAAACTGGGGTCCCCTTGCATTGCCCAGAAGACCAGGGAGAAAACTCGTCCTGAGGATTCTTCCATGCTGTGGCTATCTGGCTCCCCGATGGAGGAAACACATTGCTGCCTGGCCTTCTGCATACCAACAGTAGAGCCCAAAGACCATCATGAGGCATGAGGTTGCTCAGAAGGCACAGATGACACTTTGGGTACACAGTGATTTTCCTCGGAAACTGGTGCAGACGTGAGCGTCCTCAGATATGTGAAAGGCACACCAGCATTACAGCACTTCAGTGGTGAAAGCCTCGGGTCTACTTGTGACCACCAACTTTGCTGATGGAAACACTGCCCCTTACTTTGAGTGTGCCGCTCAGTCGACATTCGCCTTAGCTGAAGCAGTCTGCTGCATGAGCTCCTGGCAAGGAACGGCAGGCGCACTGTTTCTTTCGAGAAAACTCACTCTTCCTCCCGGGCAATTCCTGCAGGGTGTCCAACATGGGCGCCACCCCGTGCCTTTCGTTCAGTTTCCTCGCCCCAAGCCTCCTGCTTCCAAAGGGGCAAAGAATGCTTTAGCCCTCAGGATCCAGTTTCTACGTGCAAAGCCAGCCTGTGGAGCAGCACCTTCTGCCCAGCTACGAGAGAGCCATGCGACACACTAGGCGCTCCTGTGAGGACCCTTTTGTAAGCAGAGGTTCTGCGCGAGGTGACGTGCCTAGTCACCACAGTGCTTCAGTCAGGCGATGTCGACTTTGGAACTTTCAATCGCCCAGCAGTGCTTCGGGAGAGGGGTCCATCATATCAGACTGGTTGTAAAGTCACATTTCTGCTTGAGGTGAAGGGTCGTCAGCTTTGAGTTCATACAATCAATGTTACTCTCCGGATAGGATTCAGGGCAGCTAATATCTAAGCCGGGAGTGTGACATGCATTGCTCATGACACCGGCCCCCACTCTGTTACCAAGACTGGTTTCCAGAGGTGGAGGTCTGGCTCTCCGCCGGAGCAGGCCGTGTGTTGCCCTGCCCTCTGCATGCACAGAGTGGAGGCCAACGGCCCATGTGGCTGGAGCTCACTCAGAAGCCGCAGTTGACACTTTGGGTACACCGTGTTCTTCCATGACCTGGGTCCAGGCGCGAGAGACCCTGCAGTCCTGAGAGGCCTACCAGTGTTAAAGCAGTACCTTCACTAAGGCTTCTCAGACAGAGCTGCACTCCCAACACTTTTCACGGCTCTCGAGGACTTTCCTTTGGCAGCATGCGGGCAGGTTTCCGAACCACTAGCCAAGAAGGCTTTGGGATGAGCTCCTAGCGAGGAACGGCCCACACCCCCTCGTTCTTGCGAGAAAACTCACTCTTCCTCACTTTGCCTCCCCGGGAACTCCTACGGTGATTACAAGACGGGCAACAGGACCCTTTTTCAGGCAGCTCTGAGCACCCAGCTCTCCGGGTTGCCAACGGGACAGATTTCGCTTTTCTCGTCCGGCCTCCTTTTCACGGTTGCCACACAGCTCATGTAGTTGACGTTCCGGGAACCAAAGGAGGCCCGTGTCACATACTGTACTTCTTCGCTGAAAGCGCTTTGGAAAGCCAGTGTTCCTCCTGAAGTAAATTGCGCGAGCCAGTGAACGCCTTCGTTTCGCCTAGGTCATGGTACATCTCCCGAAGGCCTAGCCACCTTCAGAGGACGACTGCCTATTTCTCCCTCTAGAGGTAAAGTCCTGGTGCTGCTTCAGGGAGCAAGAGGTCAGGTATGAATTCCGAGAACTCACCGTGTAAGCACGGTGGTTTTCCAAAAGCAGCTCAGGGTTACAAAATGAGGCCCCCTTGCATTGCCCAGAAGCCCCGGTATCAACGTGTTCTTCAGGCTTCCTCCAAGCTCTCCAAATCTAGCTCTCCCATGGAGGAAAAACGTTGTTGCCCAGCCTCCTGCATACAAAACAGTAGAGTCCAAAGACCCATGTGGCTGGATGGTGCTCAGCAGGCACAGATGCCACTTTTGGTACACAGGGACCTTCCTTGGAATACGGTGCAGACGCTCGCATCCTCAGACTTTGAAAGGCACACCCGCATTTACAGCACTTTAGTGGGGAAGGCCTCTTTGAAACTGCTGACTGCGACTCTGCTGGTGGAAACACTGCACCTTACTTTGACTCTGGCGCTCGGCTGACATTCGCCATAGATAAAGTCCTGTGCTGGATGGGATGTGCTCCTAGCAAGGCATTGCAGGCACTCTGTTTCTTTGGGCAAAGTCTCCGTTCCTCCCCGGGTATTCCTGCAGGGTTGAGAAAGTTGGCGACCACAGTGCTTTTCATGAAGCACTGATCATCCAAAACACGGACTTTCCTTGCAACACGCGGGCAAGTTTCCTTATGACTAGCCAAGAAGGCTTTGGGATGAGAACCTAGCAAGGAACGGCACGCACTCCGGTTCTTCCAAGAAAATTCACTCGGCCTCAGGTTACCTCTCAGGGTAATCCTGGGGTGAATAGAAGACCGGCAACAGGACTGTTTCTCAGGCAGCTCTGAGGACACATCTCTCTGCTTTGTCACTGGGGCAAATTGTGCTGTTCCCGTCCCTCTCCACTTTCACGGTTGACACCTAGCTCATGTACCTGAAGTCCACAAGCAGGTGAAAGAGACATGCCACACACATGTGCCCTTCCATGAAAACACTTTGGCAAGCAGGAGTCCTCCTGAGGTGAATGGTGTGAGCCAGGGAATGATCTAGTTTCACCTACATCACTGTGGATCTTGCAAAGGCCTGACAGTCTTCAAAGGCTGAGAGCACATGTCTCCAGCTGGATCTGAAGTCGACGTGATGCATGCGAGGGGAAGACGTCAGCTATGAATTCTGAGAACACTTGCCATGGCGGTGTTTGTTCCAGTGCAGCTCAGGTTTACAAACTGGGGTCCCCTTGCATTGCCCAGAAGACCAGGGAGAAAACTCGTCCTGAGGATTCTTCCATGCTGTGGCTATCTGGCTCCCCGATGGAGGAAACACATTGCTGCCTGGCCTTCTGCATACCAACAGTAGAGCCCAAAGACCATCATGAGGCATGAGGTTGCTCAGAAGGCACAGATGACACTTTGGGTACACAGTGATTTTCCTCGGAAACTGGTGCAGACGTGAGCGTCCTCAGATATGTGAAAGGCACACCAGCATTACAGCACTTCAGTGGTGAAAGCCTCGGGTCTACTTGTGACCACCAACTTTGCTGATGGAAACACTGCCCCTTACTTTGAGTGTGCCGCTCAGTCGACATTCGCCTTAGCTGAAGCAGTCTGCTGCATGAGCTCCTGGCAAGGAACGGCAGGCGCACTGTTTCTTTCGAGAAAACTCACTCTTCCTCCCGGGCAATTCCTGCAGGGTGTCCAACATGGGCGCCACCCCGTGCCTTTCGTTCAGTTTCCTCGCCCCAAGCCTCCTGCTTCCAAAGGGGCAAAGAATGCTTTAGCCCTCAGGATCCAGTTTCTACGTGCAAACCCAGCCTGTGGAGCAGCACCTTCTGCCCAGCTACGAGAGAGCCATGCGACACACTAGGCGCTCCTGTGAGGACCCTTTTGTAAGCAGAGGTTCTGCGCGAGGTGACGTGCCTAGTCACCACAGTGCTTCAGTCAGGCGATGTCGACTTTGGAACTTTCAATCGCCCAGCAGTGCTTCGGGAGAGGGGTCCATCATATCAGACTGGTTGTAAAGTCACATTTCTGCTTGAGGTGAAGGGTCGTCAGCTTTGAGTTCATACAATCAATGTTACTCTCCGGATAGGATTCAGGGCAGCTAATATCTAAGCCGGGAGTGTGACATGCATTGCTCATGACACCGGCCCCCACTCTGTTACCAAGACTGGTTTCCAGAGGTGGAGGTCTGGCTCTCCGCCGGAGCAGGCCGTGTGTTGCCCTGCCCTCTGCATGCACAGAGTGGAGGCCAACGGCCCATGTGGCTGGAGCTCACTCAGAAGCCGCAGTTGACACTTTGGGTACACCGTGTTCTTCCATGACCTGGGTCCAGGCGCGAGAGACCCTGCAGTCCTGAGAGGCCTACCAGTGTTAAAGCAGTACCTTCACTAAGGCTTCTCAGACAGAGCTGCACTCCCAACACTTTTCACGGCTCTCGAGGACTTTCCTTTGGCAGCATGCGGGCAGGTTTCCGAACCACTAGCCAAGAAGGCTTTGGGATGAGCTCCTAGCGAGGAACTGCCCACACCCCCTCGTTCTTGCGAGAAAACTCACTCTTCCTCACTTTGCCTCCCCGGGAACTCCTACGGTGATTACAAGACGGGCAACAGGACCCTTTTTCAGGCAGCTCTGAGCACCCAGCTCTCCGGGTTGCCAACGGGACAGATTTCGCTTTTCTCGTCCGGCCTCCTTTTCACGGTTGCCACACAGCTCATGTAGTTGACGTTCCGGGAACCAAAGGAGGCCCGTGTCACATACTGTACTTCTTCGCTGAAAGCGCTTTGGAAAGCCAGTGTTCCTCCTGAAGTAAATTGCGCGAGCCAGTGAACGCCTTCGTTTCGCCTAGGTCATGGTACATCTCCCGAAGGCCTAGCCACCTTCAGAGGACGACTGCCTATTTCTCCCTCTAGAGGTAAAGTCCTGGTGCTGCTTCAGGGAGCAAGAGGTCAGGTATGAATTCCGAGAACTCACCGTGTAAGCACGGTGGTTTTCCAAAAGCAGCTCAGGGTTACAAAATGAGGCCCCCTTGCATTGCCCAGAAGCCCCGGTATCAACGTGTTCTTCAGGCTTCCTCTAAGCTCTCCAAATCTAGCTCTCCCATGGAGGAAAAACGTTGTTGCCCAGCCTCCTGCATACAAAACAGTAGAGTCCAAAGACCCATGTGGCGGGATGGTGCTCAGCAGGCACAGATGCCACTTTTGGTACACAGGGACCTTCCTTGGAATACGGTGCAGACGCTCGCATCCTCAGACTTTGAAAGGCACACCCGCATTTACAGCACTTTAGTGGGGAAGGCCTCTTTGAAACTGCTGACTGCGACTCTGCTGGTGGAAACACTGCACCTTACTTTGACTCTGGCGCTCGGCTGACATTCGCCATAGATAAAGTCCTGTGCTGGATGTGCTCCTAGCAAGGCATTGCAAGCACTCTGTTTCTTTGGGCAAAGTCTCCGTTCCTCCCCGGGTATTCCTGCAGGGTTGAGAAAGTTGGCGACCACAGTGCTTTTCATGAAGCACTGATCATCCAAAACACGGACTTTCCTTGCAACACGCGGGCAAGTTTCCTTATGACTAGCCAAGAAGGCTTTGGGATGAGAACCTAGCAAGGAACGGCACGCACTCCGGTTCTTCCAAGAAAATTCACTCGGCCTCAGGTTACCTCTCAGGGTAATCCTGGGGTGAATAGAAGACCGGCAACAGGACTGTTTCTCAGGCAGCTCTGAGGACACATCTCTCTGCTTTGTCACTGGGGCAAATTGTGCTGTTCCCGTCCCTCTCCACTTTCACGGTTGACACCTAGCTCATGTACCTGAAGTCCACAAGCAGGTGAAAGAGACATGCCACACACATGTGCCCTTCCATGAAAACACTTTGGCAAGCAGGAGTCCTCCTGAGGTGAATGGTGTGAGCCAGTGAATGATCTAGTTTCACCTACATCACCGTGGATCTTGCAAAGGCCTGACAGTCTTCAAAGGCTGAGAGCACATGTCTCCAGCTGGATCTGAAGTCGACGTGATGCATGCGAGGGGAAGACGTCAGCTATGAATTCTGAGAACACTTGCCATGGCGGTGTTTGTTCCAGTGCAGCTCAGGTTTACAAACTGGGGTCCCCTTGCATTGCCCAGAAGACCAGGGAGAAAACTCGTCCTGAGGATTCTTCCATGCTGTGGCTATCTGGCTCCCCGATGGAGGAAACACATTGCTGCCTGGCCTTCTGCATACCAACAGTAGAGCCCAAAGACCATCATGAGGCATGAGGTTGCTCAGAAGGCACAGGTGACACTTTGGGTACACAGTGATTTTCCTCGGAAACTGGTGCAGACGTGAGCGTCCTCAGATATGTGAAAGGCACACCAGCATTACAGCACTTCAGTGGTGAAAGCCTCGGGTCTACTTGTGACCACCAACTTTGCTGATGGAAACACTGCCCCTTACTTTGAGTGTGCCGCTCAGTCGACATTCGCCTTAGCTGAAGCAGTCTGCTGCATGAGCTCCTGGCAAGGAACGGCAGGCGCACTGTTTCTTTCGAGAAAACTCACTCTTCCTCCCGGGCAATTCCTGCAGGGTGTCCAACATGGGCGCCACCCCGTGCCTTTCGTTCAGTTTTCTCGCCCCAAGCCTCCTGCTTCCAAAGGGGCAAAGAATGCTTTAGCCCTCAGGATCCAGTTTCTACGTGCAAAGCCAGCCTGTGGAGCAGCACCTTCTGCCCAGCTACGAGAGAGCCATGCGACACACTAGGCGCTCCTGTGAGGACCCTTTTGTAAGCAGAGGTTCTGCGCGAGGTGACGTGCCTAGTCACCACAGTGCTTCAGTCAGGCGATGTCGACTTTGGAACTTTCAATCGCCCAGCAGTGCTTCGGGAGAGGGGTCCATCATATCAGACTGGTTGTAAAGTCACATTTCTGCTTGAGGTGAAGGGTCGTCAGCTTTGAGTTCATACAATCAATGTTACTCTCCGGATAGGATTCAGGGCAGCTAATATCTAAGCCGGGAGTGTGACATGCATTGCTCATGACACCGGCCCCCACTCTGTTACCAAGACTGGTTTCCAGAGGTGGAGGTCTGGCTCTCCGCCGGAGCAGGCCGTGTGTTGCCCTGCCCTCTGCATGCACAGAGTGGAGGCCAACGACCCATGTGGCTGGAGCTCACTCAGAAGCCGCAGTTGACACTTTGGGTACACCGTGTTCTTCCATGACCTGGGTCCAGGCGCGAGAGACCCTGCAGTCCTGAGAGGCCTACCAGTGTTAAAGCAGTACCTTCACTAAGGCTTCTCAGACAGAGCTGCACTCCCAACACTTTTCACGGCTCTCGAGGACTTTCCTTTGGCAGCATGCGGGCAGGTTTCCGAACCACTAGCCAAGAAGGCTTTGGGATGAGCTCCTAGCGAGGAACTGCACACACCCCCTCGTTCTTGCGAGAAAACTCACTCTTCCTCACTTTGCCTCCCCGGGAACTCCTACGGTGATTACAAGACGGGCAACAGGACCCTTTTTCAGGCAGCTCTGAGCACCCAGCTCTCCGGGTTGCCAACGGGACAGATTTCGCTTTTCTCGTCCGGCCTCCTTTTCACGGTTGCCACACAGCTCATGTAGTTGACGTTCCGGGAACCAAAGGAGGCCCGTGTCACATACTGTACTTCTTCGCTGAAAGCGCTTTGGAAAGCCAGTGTTCCTCCTGAAGTAAATTGCGCGAGCCAGTGAACGCCTTCGTTTCGCCTAGGTCATGGTACATCTCCCGAAGGCCTAGCCACCTTCAGAGGACGACTGCCTATTTCTCCCTCTAGAGGTAAAGTCCTGGTGCTGCTTCAGGGAGCAAGAGGTCAGGTATGAATTCCGAGAACTCACCGTGTAAGCACGGTGGTTTTCCAAAAGCAGCTCAGGGTTACAAAATGAGGCCCCCTTGCATTGCCCAGAAGCCCCGGTATCAACGTGTTCTTCAGGCTTCCTCTAAGCTCTCCAAATCTAGCTCTCCCATGGAGGAAAAACGTTGTTGCCCAGCCTCCTGCATACAAAACAGTAGAGTCCAAAGACCCATGTGGCGGGATGGTGCTCAGCAGGCACAGATGCCACTTTTGGTACACAGGGACCTTCCTTGGAATACGGTGCAGACGCTCGCATCCTCAGACTTTGAAAGGCACACCCGCATTTACAGCACTTTAGTGGGGAAGGCCTCTTTGAAACTGCTGACTGCGACTCTGCTGGTGGAAACACTGCACCTTACTTTGACTCTGGCGCTCGGCTGACATTCGCCATAGATAAAGTCCTGTGCTGGATGTGCTCCTAGCAAGGCATTGCAAGCACTCTGTTTCTTTGGGCAAAGTCTCCGTTCCTCCCCGGGTATTCCTGCAGGGTTGAGAAAGTTGGCGACCACAGTGCTTTTCATGAAGCACTGATCATCCAAAACACGGACTTTCCTTGCAACACGCGGGCAAGTTTCCTTATGACTAGCCAAGAAGGCTTTGGGATGAGAACCTAGCAAGGAACGGCACGCACTCCGGTTCTTCCAAGAAAATTCACTCGGCCTCAGGTTACCTCTCAGGGTAATCCTGGGGTGAATAGAAGACCGGCAACAGGACTGTTTCTCAGGCAGCTCTGAGGACACATCTCTCTGCTTTGTCACTGGGGCAAATTGTGCTGTTCCCGTCCCTCTCCACTTTCACGGTTGACACCTAGCTCATGTACCTGAAGTCCACAAGCAGGTGAAAGAGACATGCCACACACATGTGCCCTTCCATGAAAACACTTTGGCAAGCAGGAGTCCTCCTGAGGTGAATGGTGTGAGCCAGTGAATGATCTAGTTTCACCTACATCACCGTGGATCTTGCAAAGGCCTGACAGTCTTCAAAGGCTGAGAGCACATGTCTCCAGCTGGATCTGAAGTCGACGTGATGCATGCGAGGGGAAGACGTCAGCTATGAATTCTGAGAACACTTGCCATGGCGGTGTTTGTTCCAGTGCAGCTCAGGTTTACAAACTGGGGTCCCCTTGCATTGCCCAGAAGACCAGGGAGAAAACTCGTCCTGAGGATTCTTCCATGCTGTGGCTATCTGGCTCCCCGATGGAGGAAACACATTGCTGCCTGGCCTTCTGCATACCAACAGTAGAGCCCAAAGACCATCATGAGGCATGAGGTTGCTCAGAAGGCACAGGTGACACTTTGGGTACACAGTGATTTTCCTCGGAAACTGGTGCAGACGTGAGCGTCCTCAGATATGTGAAAGGCACACCAGCATTACAGCACTTCAGTGGTGAAAGCCTCGGGTCTACTTGTGACCACCAACTTTGCTGATGGAAACACTGCCCCTTACTTTGAGTATGCCGCTCAGTCGACATTCGCCTTAGCTGAAGCAGTCTGCTGCATGAGCTCCTGGCAAGGAACGGCAGGCGCACTGTTTCTTTCGAGAAAACTCACTCGTCCTCCCGGGCAATTCCTGCAGGGTGTCCAACATGGGCGCCACCCCGTGCCTTTCGTTCAGTTTTCTCGCCCCAAGCCTCCTGCTTCCAAAGGGGCAAAGAATGCTTTAGCCCTCAGGATCCAGTTTCTACGTGCAAAGCCAGCCTGTGGAGCAGCACCTTCTGCCCAGCTACGAGAGAGCCATGCGACACACTAGGCGCTCCTGTGAGGACCCTTTTGTAAGCAGAGGTTCTGCGCGAGGTGACGTGCCTAGTCACCACAGTGCTTCAGTCAGGCGATGTCGACTTTGGAACTTTCAATCGCCCAGCAGTGCTTCGGGAGAGGGGTCCATCATATCAGACTGGTTGTAAAGTCACATTTCTGCTTGAGGTGAAGGGTCGTCAGCTTTGAGTTCATACAATCAATGTTACTCTCCGGATAGGATTCAGGGCAGCTAATATCTAAGCCGGGAGTGTGACATGCATTGCTCATGACACCGGCCCCCACTCTGTTACCAAGACTGGTTTCCAGAGGTGGAGGTCTGGCTCTCCGCCGGAGCAGGCCGTGTGTTGCCCTGCCCTCTGCATGCACAGAGTGGAGGCCAACGGCCCATGTGGCTGGAGCTCACTCAGAAGCCGCAGTTGACACTTTGGGTACACCGTGTTCTTCCATGACCTGGGTCCAGGCGCGAGAGACCCTGCAGTCCTGAGAGGCCTACCAGTGTTAAAGCAGTACCTTCACTAAGGCTTCTCAGACAGAGCTGCACTCCCAACACTTTTCACGGCTCTCGAGGACTTTCCTTTGGCAGCATGCGGGCAGGTTTCCGAACCACTAGCCAAGAAGGCTTTGGGATGAGCTCCTAGCGAGGAACTGCCCACACCCCCTCGTTCTTGCGAGAAAACTCACTCTTCCTCACTTTGCCTCCCCGGGAACTCCTACGGTGATTACAAGACGGGCAACAGGACCCTTTTTCAGGCAGCTCTGAGCACCCAGCTCTCCGGGTTGCCAACGGGACAGATTTCGCTTTTCTCGTCCGGCCTCCTTTTCACGGTTGCCACACAGCTCATGTAGTTGACGTTCCGGGAACCAAAGGAGGCCCGTGTCACATACTGTACTTCTTCGCTGAAAGCGCTTTGGAAAGCCAGTGTTCCTCCTGAAGTAAATTGCGCGAGCCAGTGAACGCCTTCGTTTCGCCTAGGTCATGGTACATCTCCCGAAGGCCTAGCCACCTTCAGAGGACGACTGCCTATTTCTCCCTCTAGAGGTAAAGTCCTGGTGCTGCTTCAGGGAGCAAGAGGTCAGGTATGAAGTCCGAGAACTCACCGTGTAAGCACGGTGGTTTTCCAAAAGCAGCTCAGGGTTACAAAATGAGGCCCCCTTGCATTGCCCAGAAGCCCCGGTATCAACGTGTTCTTCAGGCTTCCTCTAAGCTCTCCAAATCTAGCTCTCCCATGGAGGAAAAACGTTGTTGCCCAGCCTCCTGCATACAAAACAGTAGAGTCCAAAGACCCATGTGGCGGGATGGTGCTCAGCAGGCACAGATGCCACTTTTGGTACACAGGGACCTTCCTTGGAATACGGTGCAGACGCTCGCATCCTCAGACTTTGAAAGGCACACCCGCATTTACAGCACTTTAGTGGGGAAGGCCTCTTTGAAACTGCTGACTGCGACTCTGCTGGTGGAAACACTGCACCTTACTTTGACTCTGGCGCTCGGCTGACATTCGCCATAGATAAAGTCCTGTGCTGGATGTGCTCCTAGCAAGGCATTGCAAGCACTCTGTTTCTTTGGGCAAAGTCTCCGTTCCTCCCCGGGTATTCCTGCAGGGTTGAGAAAGTTGGCGACCACAGTGCTTTTCATGAAGCACTGATCATCCAAAACACGGACTTTCCTTGCAACACGCGGGCAAGTTTCCTTATGACTAGCCAAGAAGGCTTTGGGATGAGAACCTAGCAAGGAACGGCACGCACTCCGGTTCTTCCAAGAAAATTCACTCGGCCTCAGGTTACCTCTCAGGGTAATCCTGGGGTGAATAGAAGACCGGCAACAGGACTGTTTCTCAGGCAGCTCTGAGGACACATCTCTCTGCTTTGTCACTGGGGCAAATTGTGCTGTTCCCGTCCCTCTCCACTTTCACGGTTGACACCTAGCTCATGTACCTGAAGTCCACAAGCAGGTGAAAGAGACATGCCACACACATGTGCCCTTCCATGAAAACACTTTGGCAAGCAGGAGTCCTCCTGAGGTGAATGGTGTGAGCCAGTGAATGATCTAGTTTCACCTACATCACCGTGGATCTTGCAAAGGCCTGACAGTCTTCAAAGGCTGAGAGCACATGTCTCCAGCTGGATCTGAAGTCGACGTGATGCATGCGAGGGGAAGACGTCAGCTATGAATTCTGAGAACACTTGCCATGGCGGTGTTTGTTCCAGTGCAGCTCAGGTTTACAAACTGGGGTCCCCTTGCATTGCCCAGAAGACCAGGGAGAAAACTCGTCCTGAGGATTCTTCCATGCTGTGGCTATCTGGCTCCCCGATGGAGGAAACACATTGCTGCCTGGCCTTCTGCATACCAACAGTAGAGCCCAAAGACCATCATGAGGCATGAGGTTGCTCAGAAGGCACAGGTGACACTTTGGGTACACAGTGATTTTCCTCGGAAACTGGTGCAGACGTGAGCGTCCTCAGATATGTGAAAGGCACACCAGCATTACAGCACTTCAGTGGTGAAAGCCTCGGGTCTACTTGTGACCACCAACTTTGCTGATGGAAACACTGCCCCTTACTTTGAGTATGCCGCTCAGTCGACATTCGCCTTAGCTGAAGCAGTCTGCTGCATGAGCTCCTGGCAAGGAACGGCAGGCGCACTGTTTCTTTCGAGAAAACTCACTCGTCCTCCCGGGCAATTCCTGCAGGGTGTCCAACATGGGCGCCACCCCGTGCCTTTCGTTCAGTTTTCTCGCCCCAAGCCTCCTGCTTCCAAAGGGGCAAAGAATGCTTTAGCCCTCAGGATCCAGTTTCTACGTGCAAAGCCAGCCTGTGGAGCAGCACCTTCTGCCCAGCTACGAGAGAGCCATGCGACACACTAGGCGCTCCTGTGAGGACCCTTTTGTAAGCAGAGGTTCTGCGCGAGGTGACGTGCCTAGTCACCACAGTGCTTCAGTCAGGCGATGTCGACTTTGGAACTTTCAATCGCCCAGCAGTGCTTCGGGAGAGGGGTCCATCATATCAGACTGGTTGTAAAGTCACATTTCTGCTTGAGGTGAAGGGTCGTCAGCTTTGAGTTCATACAATCAATGTTACTCTCCGGATAGGATTCAGGGCAGCTAATATCTAAGCCGGGAGTGTGACATGCATTGCTCATGACACCGGCCCCCACTCTGTTACCAAGACTGGTTTCCAGAGGTGGAGGTCTGGCTCTCCGCCGGAGCAGGCCGTGTGTTGCCCTGCCCTCTGCATGCACAGAGTGGAGGCCAACGACCCATGTGGCTGGAGCTCACTCAGAAGCCGCAGTTGACACTTTGGGTACACCGTGTTCTTCCATGACCTGGGTCCAGGCGCGAGAGACCCTGCAGTCCTGAGAGGCCTACCAGTGTTAAAGCAGTACCTTCACTAAGGCTTCTCAGACAGAGCTGCACTCCCAACACTTTTCACGGCTCTCGAGGACTTTCCTTTGGCAGCATGCGGGCAGGTTTCCGAACCACTAGCCAAGAAGGCTTTGGGATGAGCTCCTAGCGAGGAACTGCCCACACCCCCTCGTTCTTGCGAGAAAACTCACTCTTCCTCACTTTGCCTCCCCGGGAACTCCTACGGTGATTACAAGACGGGCAACAGGACCCTTTTTCAGGCAGCTCTGAGCACCCAGCTCTCCGGGTTGCCAACGGGACAGATTTCGCTTTTCTCGTCCGGCCTCCTTTTCACGGTTGCCACACAGCTCATGTAGTTGACGTTCCGGGAACCAAAGGAGGCCCGTGTCACATACTGTACTTCTTCGCTGAAAGCGCTTTGGAAAGCCAGTGTTCCTCCTGAAGTAAATTGCGCGAGCCAGTGAACGCCTTCGTTTCGCCTAGGTCATGGTACATCTCCCGAAGGCCTAGCCACCTTCAGAGGACGACTGCCTATTTCTCCCTCTAGAGGTAAAGTCCTGGTGCTGCTTCAGGGAGCAAGAGGTCAGGTATGAAGTCCGAGAACTCACCGTGTAAGCACGGTGGTTTTCCAAAAGCAGCTCAGGGTTACAAAATGAGGCCCCCTTGCATTGCCCAGAAGCCCCGGTATCAACGTGTTCTTCAGGCTTCCTCTAAGCTCTCCAAATCTAGCTCTCCCATGGAGGAAAAACGTTGTTGCCCAGCCTCCTGCATACAAAACAGTAGAGTCCAAAGACCCATGTGGCTGGATGGTGCTCAGCAGGCACAGATGCCACTTTTGGTACACAGGGACCTTCCTTGGAATACGGTGCAGACGCTCGCATCCTCAGACTTTGAAAGGCACACCCGCATTTACAGCACTTTAGTGGGGAAGGCCTCTTTGAAACTGCTGACTGCGACTCTGCTGGTGGAAACACTGCACCTTACTTTGACTCTGGCGCTCGGCTGACATTCGCCATAGATAAAGTCCTGTGCTGGATGTGCTCCTAGCAAGGCATTGCAAGCACTCTGTTTCTTTGGGCAAAGTCTCCGTTCCTCCCCGGGTATTCCTGCAGGGTTGAGAAAGTTGGCGACCACAGTGCTTTTCATGAAGCACTGATCATCCAAAACACGGACTTTCCTTGCAACACGCGGGCAAGTTTCCTTATGACTAGCCAAGAAGGCTTTGGGATGAGAACCTAGCAAGGAACGGCACGCACTCCGGTTCTTCCAAGAAAATTCACTCGGCCTCAGGTTACCTCTCAGGGTAATCCTGGGGTGAATAGAAGACCGGCAACAGGACTGTTTCTCAGGCAGCTCTGAGGACACATCTCTCTGCTTTGTCACTGGGGCAAATTGTGCTGTTCCCGTCCCTCTCCACTTTCACGGTTGACACCTAGCTCATGTACCTGAAGTCCACAAGCAGGTGAAAGAGACATGCCACACACATGTGCCCTTCCATGAAAACACTTTGGCAAGCAGGAGTCCTCCTGAGGTGAATGGTGTGAGCCAGTGAATGATCTAGTTTCACCTACATCACCGTGGATCTTGCAAAGGCCTGACAGTCTTCAAAGGCTGAGAGCACATGTCTCCAGCTGGATCTGAAGTCGACGTGATGCATGCGAGGGGAAGACGTCAGCTATGAATTCTGAGAACACTTGCCATGGCGGTGTTTGTTCCAGTGCAGCTCAGGTTTACAAACTGGGGTCCCCTTGCATTGCCCAGAAGACCAGGGAGAAAACTCGTCCTGAGGATTCTTCCATGCTGTGGCTATCTGGCTCCCCGATGGAGGAAACACATTGCTGCCTGGCCTTCTGCATACCAACAGTAGAGCCCAAAGACCATCATGAGGCATGAGGTTGCTCAGAAGGCACAGGTGACACTTTGGGTACACAGTGATTTTCCTCGGAAACTGGTGCAGACGTGAGCGTCCTCAGATATGTGAAAGGCACACCAGCATTACAGCACTTCAGTGGTGAAAGCCTCGGGTCTACTTGTGACCACCAACTTTGCTGATGGAAACACTGCCCCTTACTTTGAGTATGCCGCTCAGTCGACATTCGCCTTAGCTGAAGCAGTCTGCTGCATGAGCTCCTGGCAAGGAACGGCAGGCGCACTGTTTCTTTCGAGAAAACTCACTCGTCCTCCCGGGCAATTCCTGCAGGGTGTCCAACATGGGCGCCACCCCGTGCCTTTCGTTCAGTTTTCTCGCCCCAAGCCTCCTGCTTCCAAAGGGGCAAAGAATGCTTTAGCCCTCAGGATCCAGTTTCTACGTGCAAAGCCAGCCTGTGGAGCAGCACCTTCTGCCCAGCTACGAGAGAGCCATGCGACACACTAGGCGCTCCTGTGAGGACCCTTTTGTAAGCAGAGGTTCTGCGCGAGGTGACGTGCCTAGTCACCACAGTGCTTCAGTCAGGCGATGTCGACTTTGGAACTTTCAATCGCCCAGCAGTGCTTCGGGAGAGGGGTCCATCATATCAGACTGGTTGTAAAGTCACATTTCTGCTTGAGGTGAAGGGTCGTCAGCTTTGAGTTCATACAATCAATGTTACTCTCCGGATAGGATTCAGGGCAGCTAATATCTAAGCCGGGAGTGTGACATGCATTGCTCATGACACCGGCCCCCACTCTGTTACCAAGACTGGTTTCCAGAGGTGGAGGTCTGGCTCTCCGCCGGAGCAGGCCGTGTGTTGCCCTGCCCTCTGCATGCACAGAGTGGAGGCCAACGACCCATGTGGCTGGAGCTCACTCAGAAGCCGCAGTTGACACTTTGGGTACACCGTGTTCTTCCATGACCTGGGTCCAGGCGCGAGAGACCCTGCAGTCCTGAGAGGCCTACCAGTGTTAAAGCAGTACCTTCACTAAGGCTTCTCAGACAGAGCTGCACTCCCAACACTTTTCACGGCTCTCGAGGACTTTCCTTTGGCAGCATGCGGGCAGGTTTCCGAACCACTAGCCAAGAAGGCTTTGGGATGAGCTCCTAGCGAGGAACTGCACACACCCCCTCGTTCTTGCGAGAAAACTCACTCTTCCTCACTTTGCCTCCCCGGGAACTCCTACGGTGAGTACAAGACGGGCAACAGGACCCTTTTTCAGGCAGCTCTGAGCACCCAGCTCTCCGGGTTGCCAACGGGACAGATTTCGCTTTTCTCGTCCGGCCTCCTTTTCACGGTTGCCACACAGCTCATGTAGTTGACGTTCCGGGAACCAAAGGAGGCCCGTGTCACATACTGTACTTCTTCGCTGAAAGCGCTTTGGAAAGCCAGTGTTCCTCCTGAAGTAAATTGCGCGAGCCAGTGAACGCCTTCGTTTCGCCTAGGTCATGGTACATCTCCCGAAGGCCTAGCCACCTTCAGAGGACGACTGCCTATTTCTCCCTCTAGAGGTAAAGTCCTGGTGCTGCTTCAGGGAGCAAGAGGTCAGGTATGAAGTCCGAGAACTCACCGTGTAAGCACGGTGGTTTTCCAAAAGCAGCTCAGGGTTACAAAATGAGGCCCCCTTGCATTGCCCAGAAGCCCCGGTATCAACGTGTTCTTCAGGCTTCCTCTAAGCTCTCCAAATCTAGCTCTCCCATGGAGGAAAAACGTTGTTGCCCAGCCTCCTGCATACAAAACAGTAGAGTCCAAAGACCCATGTGGCTGGATGGTGCTCAGCAGGCACAGATGCCACTTTTGGTACACAGGGACCTTCCTTGGAATACGGTGCAGACGCTCGCATCCTCAGACTTTGAAAGGCACACCCGCATTTACAGCACTTTAGTGGGGAAGGCCTCTTTGAAACTGCTGACTGCGACTCTGCTGGTGGAAACACTGCACCTTACTTTGACTCTGGCGCTCGGCTGACATTCGCCATAGATAAAGTCCTGTGCTGGATGTGCTCCTAGCAAGGCATTGCAAGCACTCTGTTTCTTTGGGCAAAGTCTCCGTTCCTCCCCGGGTATTCCTGCAGGGTTGAGAAAGTTGGCGGCCACAGTGCTTTTCATGAAGCACTGATCATCCAAAACACGGACTTTCCTTGCAACACGCGGGCAAGTTTCCTTATGACTAGCCAAGAAGGCTTTGGGATGAGAACCTAGCAAGGAACGGCACGCACTCCGGTTCTTCCAAGAAAATTCACTCGGCCTCAGGTTACCTCTCAGGGTAATCCTGGGGTGAATAGAAGACCGGCAACAGGACTGTTTCTCAGGCAGCTCTGAGGACACATCTCTCTGCTTTGTCACTGGGGAAAATTGTGCTGTTCCCGTCCCTCTCCACTTTCACGGTTGACACCTAGCTCACGTACCTGAAGTCCACAAGCAGGTGAAAGAGACATGCCACACACATGTGCCCTTCCATGAAAACACTTTGGCAAGCAGGAGTCCTCCTGAGGTGAATGGTGTGAGCCAGTGAATGATCTAGTTTCACCTACATCACCGTGGATCTTGCAAAGGCCTGACAGTCTTCAAAGGCTGAGAGCACATGTCTCCAGCTGGATCTGAAGTCGACGTGATGCATGCGAGGGGAAGACGTCAGCTATGAATTCTGAGAACACTTGCCATGGCGGTGTTTGTTCCAGTGCAGCTCAGGTTTACAAACTGGGGTCCCCTTGCATTGCCCAGAAGACCAGGGAGAAAACTCGTCCTGAGGATTCTTCCATGCTGTGGCTATCTGGCTCCCCGATGGAGGAAACACATTGCTGCCTGGCCTTCTGCATACCAACAGTAGAGCCCAAAGACCATCATGAGGCATGAGGTTGCTCAGAAGGCACAGGTGACACTTTGGGTACACAGTGATTTTCCTCGGAAACTGGTGCAGACGTGAGCGTCCTCAGATATGTGAAAGGCACACCAGCATTACAGCACTTCAGTGGTGAAAGCCTCGGGTCTACTTGTGACCACCAACTTTGCTGATGGAAACACTGCCCCTTACTTTGAGTGTGCCGCTCAGTCGACATTCGCCTTAGCTGAAGCAGTCTGCTGCATGAGCTCCTGGCAAGGAACGGCAGGCGCACTGTTTCTTTCGAGAAAACTCACTCTTCCTCCCGGGCAATTCCTGCAGGGTGTCCAACATGGGCGCCACCCCGTGCCTTTCGTTCAGTTTTCTCGCCCCAAGCCTCCTGCTTCCAAAGGGGCAAAGAATGCTTTAGCCCTCAGGATCCAGTTTCTACGTGCAAAGCCAGCCTGTGGAGCAGCACCTTCTGCCCAGCTACGAGAGAGCCATGCGACACACTAGGCGCTCCTGTGAGGACCCTTTTGTAAGCAGAGGTTCTGCGCGAGGTGACGTGCCTAGTCACCACAGTGCTTCAGTCAGGCGATGTCGACTTTGGAACTTTCAATCGCCCAGCAGTGCTTCGGGAGAGGGGTCCATCATATCAGACTTGTTGTAAAGTCACATTTCTGCTTGAGGTGAAGGGTCGTCAGCTTTGAGTTCATACAATCAATGTTACTCTCCGGATAGGATTCAGGGCAGCTAATATCTAAGCCGGGAGTGTGACATGCATTGCTCATGACACCGGCCCCCACTCTGTTACCAAGACTGGTTTCCAGAGGTGGAGGTCTGGCTCTCCGCCGGAGCAGGCCGTGTGTTGCCCTGCCCTCTGCATGCACAGAGTGGAGGCCAACGACCCATGTGGCTGGAGCTCACTCAGAAGCCGCAGTTGACACTTTGGGTACACCGTGTTCTTCCATGACCTGGGTCCAGGCGCGAGAGACCCTGCAGTCCTGAGAGGCCTACCAGTGTTAAAGCAGTACCTTCACTAAGGCTTCTCAGACAGAGCTGCACTCCCAACACTTTTCACGGCTCTCGAGGACTTTCCTTTGGCAGCATGCGGGCAGGTTTCCGAACCACTAGCCAAGAAGGCTTTGGGATGAGCTCCTAGCGAGGAACTGCCCACACCCCCTCGTTCTTGCGAGAAAACTCACTCTTCCTCACTTTGCCTCCCCGGGAACTCCTACGGTGATTACAAGACGGGCAACAGGACCCTTTTTCAGGCAGCTCTGAGCTCCCAGCTCTCCGGGTTGCCAACGGGACAGATTTCGCTTTTCTCGTCCGGCCTCCTTTTCACGGTTGCCACACAGCTCATGTAGTTGACGTTCCGGGAACCAAAGGAGGCCCGTGTCACATACTGTACTTCTTCGCTGAAAGCGCTTTGGAAAGCCAGTGTTCCTCCTGAAGTAAATTGCGCGAGCCAGTGAACGCCTTCGTTTCGCCTAGGTCATGGTACATCTCCCGAAGGCCTAGCCACCTTCAGAGGACGACTGCCTATTTCTCCCTCTAGAGGTAAAGTCCTGGTGCTGCTTCAGGGAGCAAGAGGTCAGGTATGAAGTCCGAGAACTCACCGTGTAAGCACGGTGGTTTTCCAAAAGCAGCTCAGGGTTACAAAATGAGGCCCCCTTGCATTGCCCAGAAGCCCCGGTATCAACGTGTTCTTCAGGCTTCCTCTAAGCTCTCCAAATCTAGCTCTCCCATGGAGGAAAAACGTTGTTGCCCAGCCTCCTGCATACAAAACAGTAGAGTCCAAAGACCCATGTGGCGGGATGGTGCTCAGCAGGCACAGATGCCACTTTTGGTACACAGGGACCTTCCTTGGAATACGGTGCAGACGCTCGCATCCTCAGACTTTGAAAGGCACACCCGCATTTACAGCACTTTAGTGGGGAAGGCCTCTTTGAAACTGCTGACTGCGACTCTGCTGGTGGAAACACTGCACCTTACTTTGACTCTGGCGCTCGGCTGACATTCGCCATAGATAAAGTCCTGTGCTGGATGTGCTCCTAGCAAGGCATTGCAAGCACTCTGTTTCTTTGGGCAAAGTCTCCGTTCCTCCCCGGGTATTCCTGCAGGGTTGAGAAAGTTGGCGACCACAGTGCTTTTCATGAAGCACTGATCATCCAAAACACGGACTTTCCTTGCAACACGCGGGCAAGTTTCCTTATGACTAGCCAAGAAGGCTTTGGGATGAGAACCTAGCAAGGAACGGCACGCACTCCGGTTCTTCCAAGAAAATTCACTCGGCCTCAGGTTACCTCTCAGGGTAATCCTGGGGTGAATAGAAGACCGGCAACAGGACTGTTTCTCAGGCAGCTCTGAGGACACATCTCTCTGCTTTGTCACTGGGGCAAATTGTGCTGTTCCCGTCCCTCTCCACTTTCACGGTTGACACCTAGCTCACGTACCTGAAGTCCACAAGCAGGTGAAAGAGACATGCCACACACATGTGCCCTTCCATGAAAACACTTTGGCAAGCAGGAGTCCTCCTGAGGTGAATGGTGTGAGCCAGTGAATGATCTAGTTTCACCTACATCACCGTGGATCTTGCAAAGGCCTGACAGTCTTCAAAGGCTGAGAGCACATGTCTCCAGCTGGATCTGAAGTCGACGTGATGCATGCGAGGGGAAGACGTCAGCTATGAATTCTGAGAACACTTGCCATGGCGGTGTTTGTTCCAGTGCAGCTCAGGTTTACAAACTGGGGTCCCCTTGCATTGCCCAGAAGACCAGGGAGAAAACTCGTCCTGAGGATTCTTCCATGCTGTGGCTATCTGGCTCCCCGATGGAGGAAACACATTGCTGCCTGGCCTTCTGCATACCAACAGTAGAGCCCAAAGACCATCATGAGGCATGAGGTTGCTCAGAAGGCACAGGTGACACTTTGGGTACACAGTGATTTTCCTCGGAAACTGGTGCAGACGTGAGCGTCCTCAGATATGTGAAAGGCACACCAGCATTACAGCACTTCAGTGGTGAAAGCCTCGGGTCTACTTGTGACCACCAACTTTGCTGATGGAAACACTGCCCCTTACTTTGAGTGTGCCGCTCAGTCGACATTCGCCTTAGCTGAAGCAGTCTGCTGCATGAGCTCCTGGCAAGGAACGGCAGGCGCACTGTTTCTTTCGAGAAAACTCACTCGTCCTCCCGGGCAATTCCTGCAGGGTGTCCAACATGGGCGCCACCCCGTGCCTTTCGTTCAGTTTTCTCGCCCCAAGCCTCCTGCTTCCAAAGGGGCAAAGAATGCTTTAGCCCTCAGGATCCAGTTTCTACGTGCAAAGCCAGCCTGTGGAGCAGCACCTTCTGCCCAGCTACGAGAGAGCCATGCGACACACTAGGCGCTCCTGTGAGGACCCTTTTGTAAGCAGAGGTTCTGCGCGAGGTGACGTGCCTAGTCACCACAGTGCTTCAGTCAGGCGATGTCGACTTTGGAACTTTCAATCGCCCAGCAGTGCTTCGGGAGAGGGGTCCATCATATCAGACTGGTTGTAAAGTCACATTTCTGCTTGAGGTGAAGGGTCGTCAGCTTTGAGTTCATACAATCAATGTTACTCTCCGGATAGGATTCAGGGCAGCTAATATCTAAGCCGGGAGTGTGACATGCATTGCTCATGACACCGGCCCCCACTCTGTTACCAAGACTGGTTTCCAGAGGTGGAGGTCTGGCTCTCCGCCGGAGCAGGCCGTGTGTTGCCCTGCCCTCTGCATGCACAGAGTGGAGGCCAACGGCCCATGTGGCTGGAGCTCACTCAGAAGCCGCAGTTGACACTTTGGGTACACCGTGTTCTTCCATGACCTGGGTCCAGGCGCGAGAGACCCTGCAGTCCTGAGAGGCCTACCAGTGTTAAAGCAGTACCTTCACTAAGGCTTCTCAGACAGAGCTGCACTCCCAACACTTTTCACGGCTCTCGAGGACTTTCCTTTGGCAGCATGCGGGCAGGTTTCCGAACCACTAGCCAAGAAGGCTTTGGGATGAGCTCCTAGCGAGGAACTGCCCACACCCCCTCGTTCTTGCGAGAAAACTCACTCTTCCTCACTTTGCCTCCCCGGGAACTCCTACGGTGAGTACAAGACGGGCAACAGGACCCTTTTTCAGGCAGCTCTGAGCTCCCAGCTCTCCGGGTTGCCAACGGGACAGATTTCGCTTTTCTCGTCCGGCCTCCTTTTCACGGTTGCCACACAGCTCATGTAGTTGACGTTCCGGGAACCAAAGGAGGCCCGTGTCACATACTGTACTTCTTCGCTGAAAGCGCTTTGGAAAGCCAGTGTTCCTCCTGAAGTAAATTGCGCGAGCCAGTGAACGCCTTCGTTTCGCCTAGGTCATGGTACATCTCCCGAAGGCCTAGCCACCTTCAGAGGACGACTGCCTATTTCTCCCTCTAGAGGTAAAGTCCTGGTGCTGCTTCAGGGAGCAAGAGGTCAGGTATGAATTCCGAGAACTCACCGTGTAAGCACGGTGGTTTTCCAAAAGCAGCTCAGGGTTACAAAATGAGGCCCCCTTGCATTGCCCAGAAGCCCCGGTATCAACGTGTTCTTCAGGCTTCCTCTAAGCTCTCCAAATCTAGCTCTCCCATGGAGGAAAAACGTTGTTGCCCAGCCTCCTGCATACAAAACAGTAGAGTCCAAAGACCCATGTGGCTGGATGGTGCTCAGCAGGCACAGATGCCACTTTTGGTACACAGGGACCTTCCTTGGAATACGGTGCAGACGCTCGCATCCTCAGACTTTGAAAGGCACACCCGCATTTACAGCACTTTAGTGGGGAAGGCCTCTTTGAAACTGCTGACTGCGACTCTGCTGGTGGAAACACTGCACCTTACTTTGACTCTGGCGCTCGGCTGACATTCGCCATAGATAAAGTCCTGTGCTGGATGTGCTCCTAGCAAGGCATTGCAAGCACTCTGTTTCTTTGGGCAAAGTCTCCGTTCCTCCCCGGGTATTCCTGCAGGGTTGAGAAAGTTGGCGACCACAGTGCTTTTCATGAAGCACTGATCATCCAAAACACGGACTTTCCTTGCAACACGCGGGCAAGTTTCCTTATGACTAGCCAAGAAGGCTTTGGGATGAGAACCTAGCAAGGAACGGCACGCACTCCGGTTCTTCCAAGAAAATTCACTCGGCCTCAGGTTACCTCTCAGGGTAATCCTGGGGTGAATAGAAGACCGGCAACAGGACTGTTTCTCAGGCAGCTCTGAGGACACATCTCTCTGCTTTGTCACTGGGGCAAATTGTGCTGTTCCCGTCCCTCTCCACTTTCACGGTTGACACCTAGCTCACGTACCTGAAGTCCACAAGCAGGTGAAAGAGACATGCCACACACATGTGCCCTTCCATGAAAACACTTTGGCAAGCAGGAGTCCTCCTGAGGTGAATGGTGTGAGCCAGTGAATGATCTAGTTTCACCTACATCACCGTGGATCTTGCAAAGGCCTGACAGTCTTCAAAGGCTGAGAGCACATGTCTCCAGCTGGATCTGAAGTCGACGTGATGCATGCGAGGGGAAGACGTCAGCTATGAATTCTGAGAACACTTGCCATGGCGGTGTTTGTTCCAGTGCAGCTCAGGTTTACAAACTGGGGTCCCCTTGCATTGCCCAGAAGACCAGGGAGAAAACTCGTCCTGAGGATTCTTCCATGCTGTGGCTATCTGGCTCCCCGATGGAGGAAACACATTGCTGCCTGGCCTTCTGCATACCAACAGTAGAGCCCAAAGACCATCATGAGGCATGAGGTTGCTCAGAAGGCACAGGTGACACTTTGGGTACACAGTGATTTTCCTCGGAAACTGGTGCAGACGTGAGCGTCCTCAGATATGTGAAAGGCACACCAGCATTACAGCACTTCAGTGGTGAAAGCCTCGGGTCTACTTGTGACCACCAACTTTGCTGATGGAAACACTGCCCCTTACTTTGAGTGTGCCGCTCAGTCGACATTCGCCTTAGCTGAAGCAGTCTGCTGCATGAGCTCCTGGCAAGGAACGGCAGGCGCACTGTTTCTTTCGAGAAAACTCACTCGTCCTCCCGGGCAATTCCTGCAGGGTGTCCAACATGGGCGCCACCCCGTGCCTTTCGTTCAGTTTTCTCGCCCCAAGCCTCCTGCTTCCAAAGGGGCAAAGAATGCTTTAGCCCTCAGGATCCAGTTTCTACGTGCAAAGCCAGCCTGTGGAGCAGCACCTTCTGCCCAGCTACGAGAGAGCCATGCGACACACTAGGCGCTCCTGTGAGGACCCTTTTGTAAGCAGAGGTTCTGCGCGAGGTGACGTGCCTAGTCACCACAGTGCTTCAGTCAGGCGATGTCGACTTTGGAACTTTCAATCGCCCAGCAGTGCTTCGGGAGAGGGGTCCATCATATCAGACTGGTTGTAAAGTCACATTTCTGCTTGAGGTGAAGGGTCGTCAGCTTTGAGTTCATACAATCAATGTTACTCTCCGGATAGGATTCAGGGCAGCTAATATCTAAGCCGGGAGTGTGACATGCATTGCTCATGACACCGGCCCCCACTCTGTTACCAAGACTGGTTTCCAGAGGTGGAGGTCTGGCTCTCCGCCGGAGCAGGCCGTGTGTTGCCCTGCCCTCTGCATGCACAGAGTGGAGGCCAACGACCCATGTGGCTGGAGCTCACTCAGAAGCCGCAGTTGACACTTTGGGTACACCGTGTTCTTCCATGACCTGGGTCCAGGCGCGAGAGACCCTGCAGTCCTGAGAGGCCTACCAGTGTTAAAGCAGTACCTTCACTAAGGCTTCTCAGACAGAGCTGCACTCCCAACACTTTTCACGGCTCTCGAGGACTTTCCTTTGGCAGCATGCGGGCAGGTTTCCGAACCACTAGCCAAGAAGGCTTTGGGATGAGCTCCTAGCGAGGAACTGCACACACCCCCTCGTTCTTGCGAGAAAACTCACTCTTCCTCACTTTGCCTCCCCGGGAACTCCTACGGTGAGTACAAGACGGGCAACAGGACCCTTTTTCAGGCAGCTCTGAGCACCCAGCTCTCCGGGTTGCCAACGGGACAGATTTCGCTTTTCTCGTCCGGCCTCCTTTTCACGGTTGCCACACAGCTCATGTAGTTGACGTTCCGGGAACCAAAGGAGGCCCGTGTCACATACTGTACTTCTTCGCTGAAAGCGCTTTGGAAAGCCAGTGTTCCTCCTGAAGTAAATTGCGCGAGCCAGTGAACGCCTTCGTTTCGCCTAGGTCATGGTACATCTCCCGAAGGCCTAGCCACCTTCAGAGGACGACTGCCTATTTCTCCCTCTAGAGGTAAAGTCCTGGTGCTGCTTCAGGGAGCAAGAGGTCAGGTATGAAGTCCGAGAACTCGTGTAAGCACGGTGGTTTTCCAAAAGCAGCTCAGGGTTACAAAATGAGGCCCCCTTGCATTGCCCAGAAGCCCCGGTATCAACGTGTTCTTCAGGCTTCCTCTAAGCTCTCCAAATCTAGCTCTCCCATGGAGGAAAAACGTTGTTGCCCAGCCTCCTGCATACAAAACAGTAGAGTCCAAAGACCCATGTGGCTGGATGGTGCTCAGCAGGCACAGATGCCACTTTTGGTACACAGGGACCTTCCTTGGAATACGGTGCAGACGCTCGCATCCTCAGACTTTGAAAGGCACACCCGCATTTACAGCACTTTAGTGGGGAAGGCCTCTTTGAAACTGCTGACTGCGACTCTGCTGGTGGAAACACTGCACCTTACTTTGACTCTGGCGCTCGGCTGACATTCGCCATAGATAAAGTCCTGTGCTGGATGTGCTCCTAGCAAGGCATTGCAAGCACTCTGTTTCTTTGGGCAAAGTCTCCGTTCCTCCCCGGGTATTCCTGCAGGGTTGAGAAAGTTGGCGACCACAGTGCTTTTCATGAAGCACTGATCATCCAAAACACGGACTTTCCTTGCAACACGCGGGCAAGTTTCCTTATGACTAGCCAAGAAGGCTTTGGGATGAGAACCTAGCAAGGAACGGCACGCACTCCGGTTCTTCCAAGAAAATTCACTCGGCCTCAGGTTACCTCTCAGGGTAATCCTGGGGTGAATAGAAGACCGGCAACAGGACTGTTTCTCAGGCAGCTCTGAGGACACATCTCTCTGCTTTGTCACTGGGGCAAATTGTGCTGTTCCCGTCCCTCTCCACTTTCACGGTTGACGCCTAGCTCACGTACCTGAAGTCCACAAGCAGGTGAAAGAGACATGCCACACACATGTGCCCTTCCATGAAAACACGTTGGCAAGCAGGAGTCCTCCTGAGGTGAATGGTGTGAGCCAGTGAATGATCTAGTTTCACCTACATCACCGTGGATCTTGCAAAGGCCTGACAGTCTTCAAAGGCTGAGAGCACATGTCTCCAGCTGGATCTGAAGTCGACGTGATGCATGCGAGGGGAAGACGTCAGCTATGAATTCTGAGAACACTTGCCATGGCGGTGTTTGTTCCAGTGCAGCTCAGGTTTACAAACTGGGGTCCCCTTGCATTGCCCAGAAGACCAGGGAGAAAACTCGTCCTGAGGATTCTTCCATGCTGTGGCTATCTGGCTCCCCGATGGAGGAAACACATTGCTGCCTGGCCTTCTGCATACCAACAGTAGAGCCCAAAGACCATCATGAGGCATGAGGTTGCTCAGAAGGCACAGGTGACACTTTGGGTACACAGTGATTTTCCTCGGAAACTGGTGCAGACGTGAGCGTCCTCAGATATGTGAAAGGCACACCAGCATTACAGCACTTCAGTGGTGAAAGCCTCGGGTCTACTTGTGACCACCAACTTTGCTGATGGAAACACTGCCCCTTACTTTGAGTGTGCCGCTCAGTCGACATTCGCCTTAGCTGAAGCAGTCTGCTGCATGAGCTCCTGGCAAGGAACGGCAGGCGCACTGTTTCTTTCGAGAAAACTCACTCGTCCTCCCGGGCAATTCCTGCAGGGTGTCCAACATGGGCGCCACCCCGTGCCTTTCGTTCAGTTTTCTCGCCCCAAGCCTCCTGCTTCCAAAGGGGCAAAGAATGCTTTAGCCCTCAGGATCCAGTTTCTACGTGCAAAGCCAGCCTGTGGAGCAGCACCTTCTGCCCAGCTACGAGAGAGCCATGCGACACACTAGGCGCTCCTGTGAGGACCCTTTTGTAAGCAGAGGTTCTGCGCGAGGTGACGTGCCTAGTCACCACAGTGCTTCAGTCAGGCGATGTCGACTTTGGAACTTTCAATCGCCCAGCAGTGCTTCGGGAGAGGGGTCCATCATATCAGACTGGTTGTAAAGTCACATTTCTGCTTGAGGTGAAGGGTCGTCAGCTTTGAGTTCATACAATCAATGTTACTCTCCGGATAGGATTCAGGGCAGCTAATATCTAAGCCGGGAGTGTGACATGCATTGCTCATGACACCGGCCCCCACTCTGTTACCAAGACTGGTTTCCAGAGGTGGAGGTCTGGCTCTCCGCCGGAGCAGGCCGTGTGTTGCCCTGCCCTCTGCATGCACAGAGTGGAGGCCAACGACCCATGTGGCTGGAGCTCACTCAGAAGCCGCAGTTGACACTTTGGGTACACCGTGTTCTTCCATGACCTGGGTCCAGGCGCGAGAGACCCTGCAGTCCTGAGAGGCCTACCAGTGTTAAAGCAGTACCTTCACTAAGGCTTCTCAGACAGAGCTGCACTCCCAACACTTTTCACGGCTCTCGAGGACTTTCCTTTGGCAGCATGCGGGCAGGTTTCCGAACCACTAGCCAAGAAGGCTTTGGGATGAGCTCCTAGCGAGGAACTGCACACACCCCCTCGTTCTTGCGAGAAAACTCCCTCTTCCTCACTTTGCCTCCCCGGGAACTCCTACGGTGAGTACAAGACGGGCAACAGGACCCTTTTTCAGGCAGCTCTGAGCACCCAGCTCTCCGGGTTGCCAACGGGACAGATTTCGCTTTTCTCGTCCGGCCTCCTTTTCACGGTTGCCACACAGCTCATGTAGTTGACGTTCCGGGAACCAAAGGAGGCCCGTGTCACATACTGTACTTCTTCGCTGAAAGCGCTTTGGAAAGCCAGTGTTCCTCCTGAAGTAAATTGCGCGAGCCAGTGAACGCCTTCGTTTCGCCTAGGTCATGGTACATCTCCCGAAGGCCTAGCCACCTTCAGAGGACGACTGCCTATTTCTCCCTCTAGAGGTAAAGTCCTGGTGCTGCTTCAGGGAGCAAGAGGTCAGGTATGAAGTCCGAGAACTCACCGTGTAAGCACGGTGGTTTTCCAAAAGCAGCTCAGGGTTACAAAATGAGGCCCCCTTGCATTGCCCAGAAGCCCCGGTATCAACGTGTTCTTCAGGCTTCCTCTAAGCTCTCCAAATCTAGCTCTCCCATGGAGGAAAAACGTTGTTGCCCAGCCTCCTGCATACAAAACAGTAGAGTCCAAAGACCCATGTGGCTGGATGGTGCTCAGCAGGCACAGATGCCACTTTTGGTACACAGGGACCTTCCTTGGAATACGGTGCAGACGCTCGCATCCTCAGACTTTGAAAGGCACACCCGCATTTACAGCACTTTAGTGGGGAAGGCCTCTTTGAAACTGCTGACTGCGACTCTGCTGGTGGAAACACTGCACCTTACTTTGACTCTGGCGCTCGGCTGACATTCGCCATAGATAAAAGTCCTGTGCTGGATGTGCTCCTAGCAAGGCATTGCAAGCACTCTGTTTCTTTGGGCAAAGTCTCCGTTCCTCCCCGGGTATTCCTGCAGGGTTGAGAAAGTTGGCGACCACAGTGCTTTTCATGAAGCACTGATCATCCAAAACACGGACTGTCCTTGCAACACGCGGGCAAGTTTCCTTATGACTAGCCAAGAAGGCTTTGGGATGAGAACCTAGCAAGGAACGGCACGCACTCCGGTTCTTCCAAGAAAATTCACTCGGCCTCAGGTTACCTCTCAGGGTAATCCTGGGGTGAATAGAAGACCGGCAACAGGACTGTTTCTCAGGCAGCTCTGAGGACACATCTCTCTGCTTTGTCACTGGGGCAAATTGTGCTGTTCCCGTCCCTCTCCACTTTCACGGTTGACACCTAGCTCACGTACCTGAAGTCCACAAGCAGGTGAAAGAGACATGCCACACACATGTGCCCTTCCATGAAAACACTTTGGCAAGCAGGAGTCCTCCTGAGGTGAATGGTGTGAGCCAGTGAATGATCTAGTTTCCCCTACATCACCGTGGATCTTGCAAAGGCCTGACAGTCTTCAAAGGCTGAGAGCACATGTCTCCAGCTGGATCTGAAGTCGACGTGATGCATGCGAGGGGAAGACGTCAGCTATGAATTCTGAGAACACTTGCCATGGCGGTGTTTGTTCCAGTGCAGCTCAGGTTTACAAACTGGGGTCCCCTTGCATTGCCCAGAAGACCAGGGAGAAAACTCGTCCTGAGGATTCTTCCATGCTGTGGCTATCTGGCTCCCCGATGGAGGAAACACATTGCTGCCTGGCCTTCTGCATACCAACAGTAGAGCCCAAAGACCATCATGAGGCATGAGGTTGCTCAGAAGGCACAGATGACACTTTGGGTACACAGTGATTTTCCTCGGAAACTGGTGCAGACGTGAGCGTCCTCAGATATGTGAAAGGCACACCAGCATTACAGCACTTCAGTGGTGAAAGCCTCGGGTCTACTTGTGACCACCAACTTTGCTGATGGAAACACTGCCCCTTACTTTGAGTGTGCCGCTCAGTCGACATTCGCCTTAGCTGAAGCAGTCTGCTGCATGAGCTCCTGGCAAGGAACGGCAGGCGCACTGTTTCTTTCGAGAAAACTCACTCGTCCTCCCGGGCAATTCCTGCAGGGTGTCCAACATGGGCGCCACCCCGTGCCTTTCGTTCAGTTTTCTCGCCCCAAGCCTCCTGCTTCCAAAGGGGCAAAGAATGCTTTAGCCCTCAGGATCCAGTTTCTACGTGCAAAGCCAGCCTGTGGAGCAGCACCTTCTGCCCAGCTACGAGAGAGCCATGCGACACACTAGGCGCTCCTGTGAGGACCCTTTTGTAAGCAGAGGTTCTGCGCGAGGTGACGTGCCTAGTCACCACAGTGCTTCAGTCAGGCGATGTCGACTTTGGAACTTTCAATCGCCCAGCAGTGCTTCGGGAGAGGGGTCCATCATATCAGACTGGTTGTAAAGTCACATTTCTGCTTGAGGTGAAGGGTCGTCAGCTTTGAGTTCATACAATCAATGTTACTCTCCGGATATGATTCAGGGCAGCTAATATCTAAGCCGGGAGTGTGACATGCATTGCTCATGACACCGGCCCCCACTCTGTTACCAAGACTGGTTTCCAGAGGTGGAGGTCTGGCTCTCCGCCGGAGCAGGCCGTGTGTTGCCCTGCCCTCTGCATGCACAGAGTGGAGGCCAACGACCCATGTGGCTGGAGCTCACTCAGAAGCCGCAGTTGACACTTTGGGTACACCGTGTTCTTCCATGACCTGGGTCCAGGCGCGAGAGACCCTGCAGTCCTGAGAGGCCTACCAGTGTTAAAGCAGTACCTTCACTAAGGCTTCTCAGACAGAGCTGCACTCCCAACACTTTTCACGGCTCTCGAGGACTTTCCTTTGGCAGCATGCGGGCAGGTTTCCGAACCACTAGCCAAGAAGGCTTTGGGATGAGCTCCTAGCGAGGAACTGCACACACCCCCTCGTTCTTGCGAGAAAACTCACTCTTCCTCACTTTGCCTCCCCGGGAACTCCTACGGTGATTACAAGACGGGCAACAGGACCCTTTTTCAGGCAGCTCTGAGCTCCCAGCTCTCCGGGTTGCCAACGGGACAGATTTCGCTTTTCTCGTCCGGCCTCCTTTTCACGGTTGCCACACAGCTCATGTAGTTGACGTTCCGGGAACCAAAGGAGGCCCGTGTCACATACTGTACTTCTTCGCTGAAAGCGCTTTGGAAAGCCAGTGTTCCTCCTGAAGTAAATTGCGCGAGCCAGTGAACGCCTTCGTTTCGCCTAGGTCATGGTACATCTCCCGAAGGCCTAGCCACCTTCAGAGGACGACTGCCTATTTCTCCCTCTAGAGGTAAAGTCCTGGTGCTGCTTCAGGGAGCAAGAGGTCAGGTATGAATTCCGAGAACTCGTGTAAGCACGGTGGTTTTCCAAAAGCAGCTCAGGGTTACAAAATGAGGCCGCCTTGCATTGCCCAGAAGCCCCGGTATCAACGTGTTCTTCAGGCTTCCTCTAAGCTCTCCAAATCTAGCTCTCCCATGGAGGAAAAACGTTGTTGCCCAGCCTCCTGCATACAAAACAGTAGAGTCCAAAGACCCATGTGGCTGGATGGTGCTCAGCAGGCACAGATGCCACTTTTGGTACACAGGGACCTTCCTTGGAATACGGTGCAGACGCTCGCATCCTCAGACTTTGAAAGGCACACCCGCATTTACAGCACTTTAGTGGGGAAGGCCTCTTTGAAACTGCTGACTGCGACTCTGCTGGTGGAAACACTGCACCTTACTTTGACTCTGGCGCTCGGCTGACATTCGCCATAGATAAAGTCCTGTGCTGGATGTGCTCCTAGCAAGGCATTGCAAGCACTCTGTTTCTTTGGGCAAAGTCTCCGTTCCTCCCCGGGTATTCCTGCAGGGTTGAGAAAGTTGGCGACCACAGTGCTTTTCATGAAGCACTGATCATCCAAAACACGGACTTTCCTTGCAACACGCGGGCAAGTTTCCTTATGACTAGCCAAGAAGGCTTTGGGATGAGAACCTAGCAAGGAACGGCACGCACTCCGGTTCTTCCAAGAAAATTCACTCGGCCTCAGGTTACCTCTCAGGGTAATCCTGGGGTGAATAGAAGACCGGCAACAGGACTGTTTCTCAGGCAGCTCTGAGGACACATCTCTCTGCTTTGTCACTGGGGCAAATTGTGCTGTTCCCGTCCCTCTCCACTTTCACGGTTGACACCTAGCTCACGTACCTGAAGTCCACAAGCAGGTGAAAGAGACATGCCACACACATGTGCCCTTCCATGAAAACACTTTGGCAAGCAGGAGTCCTCCTGAGGTGAATGGTATGAGCCAGTGAATGATCTAGTTTCACCTACATCACCGTGGATCTTGCAAAGGCCTGACAGTCTTCAAAGGCTGAGAGCACATGTCTCCAGCTGGATCTGAAGTCGACGTGATGCATGCGAGGGGAAGACGTCAGCTATGAATTCTGAGAACACTTGCCATGGCGGTGTTTGTTCCAGTGCAGCTCAGGTTTACAAACTGGGGTCCCCTTGCATTGCCCAGAAGACCAGGGAGAAAACTCGTCCTGAGGATTCTTCCATGCTGTGGCTATCTGGCTCCCCGATGGAGGAAACACATTGCTGCCTGGCCTTCTGCATATCAACAGTAGAGCCCAAAGACCATCATGAGGCATGAGGTTGCTCAGAAGGCACAGGTGACACTTTGGGTACACAGTGATTTTCCTCGGAAACTGGTGCAGACGTGAGCGTCCTCAGATATGTGAAAGGCACACCAGCATTACAGCACTTCAGTGGTGAAAGCCTCGGGTCTACTTGTGACCACCAACTTTGCTGATGGAAACACTGCCCCTTACTTTGAGTGTGCCGCTCAGTCGACATTCGCCTTAGCTGAAGCAGTCTGCTGCATGAGCTCCTGGCAAGGAACGGCAGGCGCACTGTTTCTTTCGAGAAAACTCACTCGTCCTCCCGGGCAATTCCTGCAGGGTGTCCAACATGGGCGCCACCCCGTGCCTTTCGTTCAGTTTTCTCGCCCCAAGCCTCCTGCTTCCAAAGGGGCAAAGAATGCTTTAGCCCTCAGGATCCAGTTTCTACGTGCAAAGCCAGCCTGTGGAGCAGCACCTTCTGCCCAGCTACGAGAGAGCCATGCGACACACTAGGCGCTCCTGTGAGGACCCTTTTGTAAGCAGAGGTTCTGCGCGAGGTGACGTGCCTAGTCACCACAGTGCTTCAGTCAGGCGATGTCGACTTTGGAACTTTCAATCGCCCAGCAGTGCTTCGGGAGAGGGGTCCATCATATCAGACTGGTTGTAAAGTCACATTTCTGCTTGAGGTGAAGGGTCGTCAGCTTTGAGTTCATACAATCAATGTTACTCTCCGGATAGGATTCAGGGCAGCTAATATCTAAGCCGGGAGTGTGACATGCATTGCTCATGACACCGGCCCCCACTCTGTTACCAAGACTGGTTTCCAGAGGTGGAGGTCTGGCTCTCCGCCGGAGCAGGCCGTGTGTTGCCCTGCCCTCTGCATGCACAGAGTGGAGGCCAACGGCCCATGTGGCTGGAGCTCACTCAGAAGCCGCAGTTGACACTTTGGGTACACCGTGTTCTTCCATGACCTGGGTCCAGGCGCGAGAGACCCTGCAGTCCTGAGAGGCCTACCAGTGTTAAAGCAGTACCTTCACTAAGGCTTCTCAGACAGAGCTGCACTCCCAACACTTTTCACGGCTCTCGAGGACTTTCCTTTGGCAGCATGCGGGCAGGTTTCCGAACCACTAGCCAAGAAGGCTTTGGGATGAGCTCCTAGCGAGGAACTGCACACACCCCCTCGTTCTTGCGAGAAAACTCACTCTTCCTCACTTTGCCTCCCCGGGAACTCCTACGGTGAGTACAAGACGGGCAACAGGACCCTTTTTCAGGCAGCTCTGAGCACCCAGCTCTCCGGGTTGCCAACGGGACAGATTTCGCTTTTCTCGTCCGGCCTCCTTTTCACGGTTGCCACACAGCTCATGTAGTTGACGTTCCGGGAACCAAAGGAGGCCCGTGTCACATACTGTACTTCTTCGCTGAAAGCGCTTTGGAAAGCCAGTGTTCCTCCTGAAGTAAATTGCGCGAGCCAGTGAACGCCTTCGTTTCGCCTAGGTCATGGTACATCTCCCGAAGGCCTAGCCACCTTCAGAGGACGACTGCCTATTTCTCCCTCTAGAGGTAAAGTCCTGGTGCTGCTTCAGGGAGCAAGAGGTCAGGTATGAATTCCGAGAACTCACCGTGTAAGCACGGTGGTTTTCCAAAAGCAGCTCAGGGTTACAAAATGAGGCCCCCTTGCATTGCCCAGAAGCCCCGGTATCAACGTGTTCTTCAGGCTTCCTCTAAGCTCTCCAAATCTAGCTCTCCCATGGAGGAAAAACGTTGTTGCCCAGCCTCCTGCATACAAAACAGTAGAGTCCAAAGACCCATGTGGCTGGATGGTGCTCAGCAGGCACAGATGCCACTTTTGGTACACAGGGACCTTCCTTGGAATACGGTGCAGACGCTCGCATCCTCAGACTTTGAAAGGCACACCCGCATTTACAGCACTTTAGTGGGGAAGGCCTCTTTGAAACTGCTGACTGCGACTCTGCTGGTGGAAACACTGCACCTTACTTTGACTCTGGCGCTCGGCTGACATTCGCCATAGATAAAGTCCTGTGCTGGATGTGCTCCTAGCAAGGCATTGCAAGCACTCTGTTTCTTTGGGCAAAGTCTCCGTTCCTCCCCGGGTATTCCTGCAGGGTTGAGAAAGTTGGCGACCACAGTGCTTTTCATGAAGCACTGATCATCCAAAACACGGACTTTCCTTGCAACACGCGGGCAAGTTTCCTTATGACTAGCCAAGAAGGCTTTGGGATGAGAACCTAGCAAGGAACGGCACGCACTCCGGTTCTTCCAAGAAAATTCACTCGGCCTCAGGTTACCTCTCAGGGTAATCCTGGGGTGAATAGAAGACCGGCAACAGGACTGTTTCTCAGGCAGCTCTGAGGACACATCTCTCTGCTTTGTCACTGGGGCAAATTGTGCTGTTCCCGTCCCTCTCCACTTTCACGGTTGACACCTAGCTCACGTACCTGAAGTCCACAAGCAGGTGAAAGAGACATGCCACACACATGTGCCCTTCCATGAAAACACTTTGGCAAGCAGGAGTCCTCCTGAGGTGAATGGTGTGAGCCAGTGAATGATCTAGTTTCACCTACATCACCGTGGATCTTGCAAAGGCCTGACAGTCTTCAAAGGCTGAGAGCACATGTCTCCAGCTGGATCTGAAGTCGACGTGATGCATGCGAGGGGAAGACGTCAGCTATGAATTCTGAGAACACTTGCCATGGCGGTGTTTGTTCCAGTGCAGCTCAGGTTTACAAACTGGGGTCCCCTTGCATTGCCCAGAAGACCAGGGAGAAAACTCGTCCTGAGGATTCTTCCATGCTGTGGCTATCTGGCTCCCCGATGGAGGAAACACATTGCTGCCTGGCCTTCTGCATACCAACAGTAGAGCCCAAAGACCATCATGAGGCATGAGGTTGCTCAGAAGGCACAGGTGACACTTTGGGTACACAGTGATTTTCCTCGGAAACTGGTGCAGACGTGAGCGTCCTCAGATATGTGAAAGGCACACCAGCATTACAGCACTTCAGTGGTGAAAGCCTCGGGTCTACTTGTGACCACCAACTTTGCTGATGGAAACACTGCCCCTTACTTTGAGTGTGCCGCTCAGTCGACATTCGCCTTAGCTGAAGCAGTCTGCTGCATGAGCTCCTGGCAAGGAACGGCAGGCGCACTGTTTCTTTCGAGAAAACTCACTCGTCCTCCCGGGCAATTCCTGCAGGGTGTCCAACATGGGCGCCACCCCGTGCCTTTCGTTCAGTTTTCTCGCCCCAAGCCTCCTGCTTCCAAAGGGGCAAAGAATGCTTTAGCCCTCAGGATCCAGTTTCTACGTGCAAACCCAGCCTGTGGAGCAGCACCTTCTGCCCAGCTACGAGAGAGCCATGCGACACACTAGGCGCTCCTGTGAGGACCCTTTTGTAAGCAGAGGTTCTGCGCGAGGTGACGTGCCTAGTCACCACAGTGCTTCAGTCAGGCGATGTCGACTTTGGAACTTTCAATCGCCCAGCAGTGCTTCGGGAGAGGGGTCCATCATATCAGACTGGTTGTAAAGTCACATTTCTGCTTGAGGTGAAGGGTCGTCAGCTTTGAGTTCATACAATCAATGTTACTCTCCGGATAGGATTCAGGGCAGCTAATATCTAAGCCGGGAGTGTGACATGCATTGCTCATGACACCGGCCCCCACTCTGTTACCAAGACTGGTTTCCAGAGGTGGAGGTCTGGCTCTCCGCCGGAGCAGGCCGTGTGTTGCCCTGCCCTCTGCATGCACAGAGTGGAGGCCAACGACCCATGTGGCTGGAGCTCACTCAGAAGCCGCAGTTGACACTTTGGGTACACCGTGTTCTTCCATGACCTGGGTCCAGGCGCGAGAGACCCTGCAGTCCTGAGAGGCCTACCAGTGTTAAAGCAGTACCTTCACTAAGGCTTCTCAGACAGAGCTGCACTCCCAACACTTTTCACGGCTCTCGAGGACTTTCCTTTGGCAGCATGCGGGCAGGTTTCCGAACCACTAGCCAAGAAGGCTTTGGGATGAGCTCCTAGCGAGGAACTGCCCACACCCCCTCGTTCTTGCGAGAAAACTCACTCTTCCTCACTTTGCCTCCCCGGGAACTCCTATGGTGAGTACAAGACGGGCAACAGGACCCTTTTTCAGGCAGCTCTGAGCACCCAGCTCTCCGGGTTGCCAACGGGACAGATTTCGCTTTTCTCGTCCGGCCTCCTTTTCACGGTTGCCACACAGCTCATGTAGTTGACGTTCCGGGAACCAAAGGAGGCCCGTGTCACATACTGTACTTCTTCGCTGAAAGCGCTTTGGAAAGCCAGTGTTCCTCCTGAAGTAAATTGCGCGAGCCAGTGAACGCCTTCGTTTCGCCTAGGTCATGGTACATCTCCCGAAGGCCTAGCCACCTTCAGAGGACGACTGCCTATTTCTCCCTCTAGAGGTAAAGTCCTGGTGCTGCTTCAGGGAGCAAGAGGTCAGGTATGAATTCCGAGAACTCACCGTGTAAGCACGGTGGTTTTCCAAAAGCAGCTCAGGGTTACAAAATGAGGCCCCCTTGCATTGCCCAGAAGCCCCGGTATCAACGTGTTCTTCAGGCTTCCTCTAAGCTCTCCAAATCTAGCTCTCCCATGGAGGAAAAACGTTGTTGCCCAGCCTCCTGCATACAAAACAGTAGAGTCCAAAGACCCATGTGGCTGGATGGTGCTCAGCAGGCACAGATGCCACTTTTGGTACACAGGGACCTTCCTTGGAATACGGTGCAGACGCTCGCATCCTCAGACTTTGAAAGGCACACCCGCATTTACAGCACTTTAGTGGGGAAGGCCTCTTTGAAACTGCTGACTGCGACTCTGCTGGTGGAAACACTGCACCTTACTTTGACTCTGGCGCTCGGCTGACATTCGCCATAGATAAAGTCCTGTGCTGGATGTGCTCCTAGCAAGGCATTGCAAGCACTCTGTTTCTTTGGGCAAAGTCTCCGTTCCTCCCCGGGTATTCCTGCAGGGTTGAGAAAGTTGGCGACCACAGTGCTTTTCATGAAGCACTGATCATCCAAAACACGGACTTTCCTTGCAACACGCGGGCAAGTTTCCTTATGACTAGCCAAGAAGGCTTTGGGATGAGAACCTAGCAAGGAACGGCACGCACTCCGGTTCTTCCAAGAAAATTCACTCGGCCTCAGGTTACCTCTCAGGGTAATCCTGGGGTGAATAGAAGACCGGCAACAGGACTGTTTCTCAGGCAGCTCTGAGGACACATCTCTCTGCTTTGTCACTGGGGCAAATTGTGCTGTTCCCGTCCCTCTCCACTTTCACGGTTGACACCTAGCTCACGTACCTGAAGTCCACAAGCAGGTGAAAGAGACATGCCACACACATGTGCCCTTCCATGAAAACACTTTGGCAAGCAGGAGTCCTCCTGAGGTGAATGGTGTGAGCCAGTGAATGATCTAGTTTCACCTACATCACCGTGGATCTTGCAAAGGCCTGACAGTCTTCAAAGGCTGAGAGCACATGTCTCCAGCTGGATCTGAAGTCGACGTGATGCATGCGAGGGGAAGACGTCAGCTATGAATTCTGAGAACACTTGCCATGGCGGTGTTTGTTCCAGTGCAGCTCAGGTTTACAAACTGGGGTCCCCTTGCATTGCCCAGAAGACCAGGGAGAAAACTCGTCCTGAGGATTCTTCCATGCTGTGGCTATCTGGCTCCCCGATGGAGGAAACACATTGCTGCCTGGCCTTCTGCATACCAACAGTAGAGCCCAAAGACCATCATGAGGCATGAGGTTGCTCAGAAGGCACAGGTGACACTTTGGGTACACAGTGATTTTCCTCGGAAACTGGTGCAGACGTGAGCGTCCTCAGATATGTGAAAGGCACACCAGCATTACAGCACTTCAGTGGTGAAAGCCTCGGGTCTACTTGTGACCACCAACTTTGCTGATGGAAACACTGCCCCTTACTTTGAGTGTGCCGCTCAGTCGACATTCGCCTTAGCTGAAGCAGTCTGCTGCATGAGCTCCTGGCAAGGAACGGCAGGCGCACTGTTTCTTTCGAGAAAACTCACTCGTCCTCCCGGGCAATTCCTGCAGGGTGTCCAACATGGGCGCCACCCCGTGCCTTTCGTTCAGTTTTCTCGCCCCAAGCCTCCTGCTTCCAAAGGGGCAAAGAATGCTTTAGCCCTCAGGATCCAGTTTCTACGTGCAAAGCCAGCCTGTGGAGCAGCACCTTCTGCCCAGCTACGAGAGAGCCATGCGACACACTAGGCGCTCCTGTGAGGACCCTTCTGTAAGCAGAGGTTCTGCGCGAGGTGACGTGCCTAGTCACCACAGTGCTTCAGTCAGGCGATGTCGACTTTGGAACTTTCAATCGCCCAGCAGTGCTTCGGGAGAGGGGTCCATCATATCAGACTGGTTGTAAAGTCACATTTCTGCTTGAGGTGAAGGGTCGTCAGCTTTGAGTTCATACAATCAATGTTACTCTCCGGATAGGATTCAGGGCAGCTAATATCTAAGCCGGGAGTGTGACATGCATTGCTCATGACACCGGCCCCCACTCTGTTACCAAGACTGGTTTCCAGAGGTGGAGGTCTGGCTCTCCGCCGGAGCAGGCCGTGTGTTGCCCTGCCCTCTGCATGCACAGAGTGGAGGCCAACGACCCATGTGGCTGGAGCTCACTCAGAAGCCGCAGTTGACACTTTGGGTACACCGTGTTCTTCCATGACCTGGGTCCAGGCGCGAGAGACCCTGCAGTCCTGAGAGGCCTACCAGTGTTAAAGCAGTACCTTCACTAAGGCTTCTCAGACAGAGCTGCACTCCCAACACTTTTCACGGCTCTCGAGGACTTTCCTTTGGCAGCATGCGGGCAGGTTTCCGAACCACTAGCCAAGAAGGCTTTGGGATGAGCTCCTAGCGAGGAACTGCACACACCGCCTCGTTCTTGCGAGAAAACTCACTCTTCCTCACTTTGCCTCCCCGGGAACTCCTACGGTGAGTACAAGACGGGCAACAGGACCCTTTTTCAGGCAGCTCTGAGCACCCAGCTCTCCGGGTTGCCAACGGGACAGATTTCGCTTTTCTCGTCCGGCCTCCTTTTCACGGTTGCCACACAGCTCATGTAGTTGACGTTCCGGGAACCAAAGGAGGCCCGTGTCACATACTGTACTTCTTCGCTGAAAGCACTTTGGAAAGCCAGTGTTCCTCCTGAAGTAAATTGCGCGAGCCAGTGAACGCCTTCGTTTCGCCTAGGTCATGGTACATCTCCCGAAGGCCTAGCCACCTTCAGAGGACGACTGCCTATTTCTCCCTCTAGAGGTAAAGTCCTGGTGCTGCTTCAGGGAGCAAGAGGTCAGGTATGAAGTCCGAGAACTCGTGTAAGCACGGTGGTTTTCCAAAAGCAGCTCAGGGTTACAAAATGAGGCCCCCTTGCATTGCCCAGAAGCCCCGGTATCAACGTGTTCTTCAGGCTTCCTCTAAGCTCTCCAAATCTAGCTCTCCCATGGAGGAAAAACGTTGTTGCCCAGCCTCCTGCATACAAAACAGTAGAGTCCAAAGACCCATGTGGCTGGATGGTGCTCAGCAGGCACAGATGCCACTTTTGGTACACAGGGACCTTCCTTGGAATACGGTGCAGACGCTCGCATCCTCAGACTTTGAAAGGCACACCCGCATTTACAGCACTTTAGTGGGGAAGGCCTCTTTGAAACTGCTGACTGCGACTCTGCTGGTGGAAACACTGCACCTTACTTTGACTCTGGCGCTCGGCTGACATTCGCCATAGATAAAGTCCTGTGCTGGATGTGCTCCTAGCAAGGCATTGCAAGCACTCTGTTTCTTTGGGCAAAGTCTCCGTTCCTCCCCGGGTATTCCTGCAGGGTTGAGAAAGTTGGCGACCACAGTGCTTTTCATGAAGCACTGATCATCCAAAACACGGACTTTCCTTGCAACACGCGGGCAAGTTTCCTTATGACTAGCCAAGAAGGCTTTGGGATGAGAACCTAGCAAGGAACGGCACGCACTCCGGTTCTTCCAAGAAAATTCACTCGGCCTCAGGTTACCTCTCAGGGTAATCCTGGGGTGAATAGAAGACCGGCAACAGGACTGTTTCTCAGGCAGCTCTGAGGACACATCTCTCTGCTTTGTCACTGGGGCAAATTGTGCTGTTCCCGTCCCTCTCCACTTTCACGGTTGACACCTAGCTCACGTACCTGAAGTCCACAAGCAGGTGAAAGAGACATGCCACACACATGTGCCCTTCCATGAAAACACTTTGGCAAGCAGGAGTCCTCCTGAGGTGAATGGTGTGAGCCAGTGAATGATCTAGTTTCACCTACATCACCGTGGATCTTGCAAAGGCCTGACAGTCTTCAAAGGCTGAGAGCACATGTCTCCAGCTGGATCTGAAGTCGACGTGATGCATGCGAGGGGAAGACGTCAGCTATGAATTCTGAGAACACTTGCCATGGCGGTGTTTGTTCCAGTGCAGCTCAGGTTTACAAACTGGGGTCCCCTTGCATTGCCCAGAAGACCAGGGAGAAAACTCGTCCTGAGGATTCTTCCATGCTGTGGCTATCTGGCTCCCCGATGGAGGAAACACATTGCTGCCTGGCCTTCTGCATACCAACAGTAGAGCCCAAAGACCATCATGAGGCATGAGGTTGCTCAGAAGGCACAGGTGACACTTTGGGTACACAGTGATTTTCCTCGGAAACTGGTGCAGACGTGAGCGTCCTCAGATATGTGAAAGGCACACCAGCATTACAGCACTTCAGTGGTGAAAGCCTCGGGTCTACTTGTGACCACCAACTTTGCTGATGGAAACACTGCCCCTTACTTTGAGTGTGCCGCTCAGTCGACATTCGCCTTAGCTGAAGCAGTCTGCTGCATGAGCTCCTGGCAAGGAACGGCAGGCGCACTGTTTCTTTCGAGAAAACTCACTCGTCCTCCCGGGCAATTCCTGCAGGGTGTCCAACATGGGCGCCACCCCGTGCCTTTCGTTCAGTTTTCTCGCCCCAAGCCTCCTGCTTCCAAAGGGGCAAAGAATGCTTTAGCCCTCAGGATCCAGTTTCTACGTGCAAAGCCAGCCTGTGGAGCAGCACCTTCTGCCCAGCTACGAGAGAGCCATGCGACACACTAGGCGCTCCTGTGAGGACCCTTTTGTAAGCAGAGGTTCTGCGCGAGGTGACGTGCCTAGTCACCACAGTGCTTCAGTCAGGCGATGTCGACTTTGGAACTTTCAATCGCCCAGCAGTGCTTCGGGAGAGGGGTCCATCATATCAGACTGGTTGTAAAGTCACATTTCTGCTTGAGGTGAAGGGTCGTCAGCTTTGAGTTCATACAATCAATGTTACTCTCCGGATAGGATTCAGGGCAGCTAATATCTAAGCCGGGAGTGTGACATGCATTGCTCATGACACCGGCCCCCACTCTGTTACCAAGACTGGTTTCCAGAGGTGGAGGTCTGGCTCTCCGCCGGAGCAGGCCGTGTGTTGCCCTGCCCTCTGCATGCACAGAGTGGAGGCCAACGACCCATGTGGCTGGAGCTCACTCAGAAGCCGCAGTTGACACTTTGGGTACACCGTGTTCTTCCATGACCTGGGTCCAGGCGCGAGAGACCCTGCAGTCCTGAGAGGCCTACCAGTGTTAAAGCAGTACCTTCACTAAGGCTTCTCAGACAGAGCTGCACTCCCAACACTTTTCACGGCTCTCGAGGACTTTCCTTTGGCAGCATGCGGGCAGGTTTCCGAACCACTAGCCAAGAAGGCTTTGGGATGAGCTCCTAGCGAGGAACTGCACACACCCCCTCGTTCTTGCGAGAAAACTCACTCTTCCTCACTTTGCCTCCCCGGGAACTCCTACGGTGAGTACAAGACGGGCAACAGGACCCTTTTTCAGGCAGCTCTGAGCACCCAGCTCTCCGGGTTGCCAACGGGACAGATTTCGCTTTTCTCGTCCGGCCTCCTTTTCACGGTTGCCACACAGCTCATGTAGTTGACGTTCCGGGAACCAAAGGAGGCCCGTGTCACATACTGTACTTCTTCGCTGAAAGCGCTTTGGAAAGCCAGTGTTCCTCCTGAAGTAAATTGCGCGAGCCAGTGAACGCCTTCGTTTCGCCTAGGTCATGGTACATCTCCCGAAGGCCTAGCCACCTTCAGAGGACGACTGCCTATTTCTCCCTCTAGAGGTAAAGTCCTGGTGCTGCTTCAGGGAGCAAGAGGTCAGGTATGAATTCCGAGAACTCACCGTGTAAGCACGGTGGTTTTCCAAAAGCAGCTCAGGGTTACAAAATGAGGCCCCCTTGCATTGCCCAGAAGCCCCGGTATCAACGTGTTCTTCAGGCTTCCTCTAAGCTCTCCAAATCTAGCTCTCCCATGGAGGAAAAACGTTGTTGCCCAGCCTCCTGCATACAAAACAGTAGAGTCCAAAGACCCATGTGGCTGGATGGTGCTCAGCAGGCACAGATGCCACTTTTGGTACACAGGGACCTTCCTTGGAATACGGTGCAGACGCTCGCATCCTCAGACTTTGAAAGGCACACCCGCATTTACAGCACTTTAGTGGGGAAGGCCTCTTTGAAACTGCTGACTGCGACTCTGCTGGTGGAAACACTGCACCTTACTTTGACTCTGGCGCTCGGCTGACATTCGCCATAGATAAAGTCCTGTGCTGGATGTGCTCCTAGCAAGGCATTGCAAGCACTCTGTTTCTTTGGGCAAAGTCTCCGTTCCTCCCCGGGTATTCCTGCAGGGTTGAGAAAGTTGGCGACCACAGTGCTTTTCATGAAGCACTGATCATCCAAAACACGGACTTTCCTTGCAACACGCGGGCAAGTTTCCTTATGACTAGCCAAGAAGGCTTTGGGATGAGAACCTAGCAAGGAACGGCACGCACTCCGGTTCTTCCAAGAAAATTCACTCGGCCTCAGGTTACCTCTCAGGGTAATCCTGGGGTGAATAGAAGACCGGCAACAGGACTGTTTCTCAGGCAGCTCTGAGGACACATCTCTCTGCTTTGTCACTGGGGCAAATTGTGCTGTTCCCGTCCCTCTCCACTTTCACGGTTGACACCTAGCTCACGTACCTGAAGTCCACAAGCAGGTGAAAGAGACATGCCACACACATGTGCCCTTCCATGAAAACACTTTGGCAAGCAGGAGTCCTCCTGAGGTGAATGGTGTGAGCCAGTGAATGATCTAGTTTCACCTACATCACCGTGGATCTTGCAAAGGCCTGACAGTCTTCAAAGGCTGAGAGCACATGTCTCCAGCTGGATCTGAAGTCGACGTGATGCATGCGAGGGGAAGACGTCAGCTATGAATTCTGAGAACACTTGCCATGGCGGTGTTTGTTCCAGTGCAGCTCAGGTTTACAAACTGGGGTCCCCTTGCATTGCCCAGAAGACCAGGGAGAAAACTCGTCCTGAGGATTCTTCCATGCTGTGGCTATCTGGCTCCCCGATGGAGGAAACACATTGCTGCCTGGCCTTCTGCATACCAACAGTAGAGCCCAAAGACCATCATGAGGCATGAGGTTGCTCAGAAGGCACAGGTGACACTTTGGGTACACAGTGATTTTCCTCGGAAACTGGTGCAGACGTGAGCGTCCTCAGATATGTGAAAGGCACACCAGCATTACAGCACTTCAGTGGTGAAAGCCTCGGGTCTACTTGTGACCACCAACTTTGCTGATGGAAACACTGCCCCTTACTTTGAGTGTGCCGCTCAGTCGACATTCGCCTTAGCTGAAGCAGTCTGCTGCATGAGCTCCTGGCAAGGAACGGCAGGCGCACTGTTTCTTTCGAGAAAACTCACTCGTCCTCCCGGGCAATTCCTGCAGGGTGTCCAACATGGGCGCCACCCCGTGCCTTTCGTTCAGTTTTCTCGCCCCAAGCCTCCTGCTTCCAAAGGGGCAAAGAATGCTTTAGCCCTCAGGATCCAGTTTCTACGTGCAAAGCCAGCCTGTGGAGCAGCACCTTCTGCCCAGCTACGAGAGAGCCATGCGACACACTAGGCGCTCCTGTGAGGACCCTTCTGTAAGCAGAGGTTCTGCGCGAGGTGACGTGCCTAGTCACCACAGTGCTTCAGTCAGGCGATGTCGACTTTGGAACTTTCAATCGCCCAGCAGTGCTTCGGGAGAGGGGTCCATCATATCAGACTGGTTGTAAAGTCACATTTCTGCTTGAGGTGAAGGGTCGTCAGCTTTGAGTTCATACAATCAATGTTACTCTCCGGATAGGATTCAGGGCAGCTAATATCTAAGCCGGGAGTGTGACATGCATTGCTCATGACACCGGCCCCCACTCTGTTACCAAGACTGGTTTCCAGAGGTGGAGGTCTGGCTCTCCGCCGGAGCAGGCCGTGTGTTGCCCTGCCCTCTGCATGCACAGAGTGGAGGCCAACGACCCATGTGGCTGGAGCTCACTCAGAAGCCGCAGTTGACACTTTGGGTACACCGTGTTCTTCCATGACCTGGGTCCAGGCGCGAGAGACCCTGCAGTCCTGAGAGGCCTACCAGTGTTAAAGCAGTACCTTCACTAAGGCTTCTCAGACAGAGCTGCACTCCCAACACTTTTCACGGCTCTCGAGGACTTTCCTTTGGCAGCATGCGGGCAGGTTTCCGAACCACTAGCCAAGAAGGCTTTGGGATGAGCTCCTAGCGAGGAACTGCCCACACCCCCTCGTTCTTGCGAGAAAACTCACTCTTCCTCACTTTGCCTCCCCGGGAACTCCTACGGTGATTACAAGACGGGCAACAGGACCCTTTTTCAGGCAGCTCTGAGCTCCCAGCTCTCCGGGTTGCCAACGGGACAGATTTCGCTTTTCTCGTCCGGCCTCCTTTTCACGGTTGCCACACAGCTCATGTAGTTGACGTTCCGGGAACCAAAGGAGGCCCGTGTCACATACTGTACTTCTTCGCTGAAAGCGCTTTGGAAAGCCAGTGTTCCTCCTGAAGTAAATTGCGCGAGCCAGTGAACGCCTTCGTTTCGCCTAGGTCATGGTACATCTCCCGAAGGCCTAGCCACCTTCAGAGGACGACTGCCTATTTCTCCCTCTAGAGGTAAAGTCCTGGTGCTGCTTCAGGGAGCAAGAGGTCAGGTATGAATTCCGAGAACTCACCGTGTAAGCACGGTGGTTTTCCAAAAGCAGCTCAGGGTTACAAAATGAGGCCCCCTTGCATTGCCCAGAAGCCCCGGTATCAACGTGTTCTTCAGGCTTCCTCTAAGCTCTCCAAATCTAGCTCTCCCATGGAGGAAAAACGTTGTTGCCCAGCCTCCTGCATACAAAACAGTAGAGTCCAAAGACCCATGTGGCTGGATGGTGCTCAGCAGGCACAGATGCCACTTTTGGTACACAGGGACCTTCCTTGGAATACGGTGCAGACGCTCGCATCCTCAGACTTTGAAAGGCACACCCGCATTTACAGCACTTTAGTGGGGAAGGCCTCTTTGAAACTGCTGACTGCGACTCTGCTGGTGGAAACACTGCACCTTACTTTGACTCTGGCGCTCGGCTGACATTCGCCATAGATAAAGTCCTGTGCTGGATGTGCTCCTAGCAAGGCATTGCAAGCACTCTGTTTCTTTGGGCAAAGTCTCCGTTCCTCCCCGGGTATTCCTGCAGGGTTGAGAAAGTTGGCGACCACAGTGCTTTTCATGAAGCACTGATCATCCAAAACACGGACTTTCCTTGCAACACGCGGGCAAGTTTCCTTATGACTAGCCAAGAAGGCTTTGGGATGAGAACCTAGCAAGGAACGGCACGCACTCCGGTTCTTCCAAGAAAATTCACTCGGCCTCAGGTTACCTCTCAGGGTAATCCTGGGGTGAATAGAAGACCGGCAACAGGACTGTTTCTCAGGCAGCTCTGAGGACACATCTCTCTGCTTTGTCACTGGGGCAAATTGTGCTGTTCCCGTCCCTCTCCACTTTCACGGTTGACACCTAGCTCACGTACCTGAAGTCCACAAGCAGGTGAAAGAGACATGCCACACACATGTGCCCTTCCATGAAAACACTTTGGCAAGCAGGAGTCCTCCTGAGGTGAATGGTGTGAGCCAGTGAATGATCTAGTTTCACCTACATCACCGTGGATCTTGCAAAGGCCTGACAGTCTTCAAAGGCTGAGAGCACATGTCTCCAGCTGGATCTGAAGTCGACGTGATGCATGCGAGGGGAAGACGTCAGCTATGAATTCTGAGAACACTTGCCATGGCGGTGTTTGTTCCAGTGCAGCTCAGGTTTACAAACTGGGGTCCCCTTGCATTGCCCAGAAGACCAGGGAGAAAACTCGTCCTGAGGATTCTTCCATGCTGTGGCTATCTGGCTCCCCGATGGAGGAAACACATTGCTGCCTGGCCTTCTGCATACCAACAGTAGAGCCCAAAGACCATCATGAGGCATGAGGTTGCTCAGAAGGCACAGGTGACACTTTGGGTACACAGTGATTTTCCTCGGAAACTGGTGCAGACGTGAGCGTCCTCAGATATGTGAAAGGCACACCAGCATTACAGCACTTCAGTGGTGAAAGCCTCGGGTCTACTTGTGACCACCAACTTTGCTGATGGAAACACTGCCCCTTACTTTGAGTGTGCCGCTCAGTCGACATTCGCCTTAGCTGAAGCAGTCTGCTGCATGAGCTCCTGGCAAGGAACGGCAGGCGCACTGTTTCTTTCGAGAAAACTCACTCGTCCTCCCGGGCAATTCCTGCAGGGTGTCCAACATGGGCGCCACCCCGTGCCTTTCGTTCAGTTTTCTCGCCCCAAGCCTCCTGCTTCCAAAGGGGCAAAGAATGCTTTAGCCCTCAGGATCCAGTTTCTACGTGCAAACCCAGCCTGTGGAGCAGCACCTTCTGCCCAGCTACGAGAGAGCCATGCGACACACTAGGCGCTCCTGTGAGGACCCTTTTGTAAGCAGAGGTTCTGCGCGAGGTGACGTGCCTAGTCACCACAGTGCTTCAGTCAGGCGATGTCGACTTTGGAACTTTCAATCGCCCAGCAGTGCTTCGGGAGAGGGGTCCATCATATCAGACTGGTTGTAAAGTCACATTTCTGCTTGAGGTGAAGGGTCGTCAGCTTTGAGTTCATACAATCAATGTTACTCTCCGGATAGGATTCAGGGCAGCTAATATCTAAGCCGGGAGTGTGACATGCATTGCTCATGACACCGGCCCCCACTCTGTTACCAAGACTGGTTTCCAGAGGTGGAGGTCTGGCTCTCCGCCGGAGCAGGCCGTGTGTTGCCCTGCCCTCTGCATGCACAGAGTGGAGGCCAACGACCCATGTGGCTGGAGCTCACTCAGAAGCCGCAGTTGACACTTTGGGTACACCGTGTTCTTCCATGACCTGGGTCCAGGCGCGAGAGACCCTGCAGTCCTGAGAGGCCTACCAGTGTTAAAGCAGTACCTTCACTAAGGCTTCTCAGACAGAGCTGCACTCCCAACACTTTTCACGGCTCTCGAGGACTTTCCTTTGGCAGCATGCGGGCAGGTTTCCGAACCACTAGCCAAGAAGGCTTTGGGATGAGCTCCTAGCGAGGAACTGCCCACACCCCCTCGTTCTTGCGAGAAAACTCACTCTTCCTCACTTTGCCTCCCCGGGAACTCCTACGGTGAGTACAAGACGGGCAACAGGACCCTTTTTCAGGCAGCTCTGAGCACCCAGCTCTCCGGGTTGCCAACGGGACAGATTTCGCTTTTCTCGTCCGGCCTCCTTTTCACGGTTGCCACACAGCTCATGTAGTTGACGTTCCGGGAACCAAAGGAGGCCCGTGTCACATACTGTACTTCTTCGCTGAAAGCGCTTTGGAAAGCCAGTGTTCCTCCTGAAGTAAATTGCGCGAGCCAGTGAACGCCTTCGTTTCGCCTAGGTCATGGTACATCTCCCGAAGGCCTAGCCACCTTCAGAGGACGACTGCCTATTTCTCCCTCTAGAGGTAAAGTCCTGGTGCTGCTTCAGGGAGCAAGAGGTCAGGTATGAATTCCGAGAACTCGTGTAAGCACGGTGGTTTTCCAAAAGCAGCTCAGGGTTACAAAATGAGGCCCCCTTGCATTGCCCAGAAGCCCCGGTATCAACGTGTTCTTCAGGCTTCCTCTAAGCTCTCCAAATCTAGCTCTCCCATGGAGGAAAAACGTTGTTGCCCAGCCTCCTGCATACAAAACAGTAGAGTCCAAAGACCCATGTGGCTGGATGGTGCTCAGCAGGCACAGATGCCACTTTTGGTACACAGGGACCTTCCTTGGAATACGGTGCAGACGCTCGCATCCTCAGACTTTGAAAGGCACACCCGCATTTACAGCACTTTAGTGGGGAAGGCCTCTTTGAAACTGCTGACTGCGACTCTGCTGGTGGAAACACTGCACCTTACTTTGACTCTGGCACTCGGCTGACATTCGCCATAGATAAAGTCCTGTGCTGGATGTGCTCCTAGCAAGGCATTGCAAGCACTCTGTTTCTTTGGGCAAAGTCTCCGTTCCTCCCCGGGTATTCCTGCAGGGTTGAGAAAGTTGGCGACCACAGTGCTTTTCATGAAGCACTGATCATCCAAAACACGGACTTTCCTTGCAACACGCGGGCAAGTTTCCTTATGACTAGCCAAGAAGGCTTTGGGATGAGAACCTAGCAAGGAACGGCACGCACTCCGGTTCTTCCAAGAAAATTCACTCGGCCTCAGGTTACCTCTCAGGGTAATCCTGGGGTGAATAGAAGACCGGCAACAGGACTGTTTCTCAGGCAGCTCTGAGGACACATCTCTCTGCTTTGTCACTGGGGCAAATTGTGCTGTTCCCGTCCCTCTCCACTTTCACGGTTGACACCTAGCTCACGTACCTGAAGTCCACAAGCAGGTGAAAGAGACATGCCACACACATGTGCCCTTCCATGAAAACACTTTGGCAAGCAGGAGTCCTCCTGAGGTGAATGGTGTGAGCCAGTGAATGATCTAGTTTCACCTACATCACCGTGGATCTTGCAAAGGCCTGACAGTCTTCAAAGGCTGAGAGCACATGTCTCCAGCTGGATCTGAAGTCGACGTGATGCATGCGAGGGGAAGACGTCAGCTATGAATTCTGAGAACACTTGCCATGGCGGTGTTTGTTCCAGTGCAGCTCAGGTTTACAAACTGGGGTCCCCTTGCATTGCCCAGAAGACCAGGGAGAAAACTCGTCCTGAGGATTCTTCCATGCTGTGGCTATCTGGCTCCCCGATGGAGGAAACACATTGCTGCCTGGCCTTCTGCATACCAACAGTAGAGCCCAAAGACCATCATGAGGCATGAGGTTGCTCAGAAGGCACAGGTGACACTTTGGGTACACAGTGATTTTCCTCGGAAACTGGTGCAGACGTGAGCGTCCTCAGATATGTGAAAGGCACACCAGCATTACAGCACTTCAGTGGTGAAAGCCTCGGGTCTACTTGTGACCACCAACTTTGCTGATGGAAACACTGCCCCTTACTTTGAGTGTGCCGCTCAGTCGACATTCGCCTTAGCTGAAGCAGTCTGCTGCATGAGCTCCTGGCAAGGAACGGCAGGCGCACTGTTTCTTTCGAGAAAACTCACTCGTCCTCCCGGGCAATTCCTGCAGGGTGTCCAACATGGGCGCCACCCCGTGCCTTTCGTTCAGTTTTCTCGCCCCAAGCCTCCTGCTTCCAAAGGGTCAAAGAATGCTTTAGCCCTCAGGATCCAGTTTCTACGTGCAAACCCAGCCTGTGGAGCAGCACCTTCTGCCCAGCTACGAGAGAGCCATGCGACACACTAGGCGCTCCTGTGAGGACCCTTTTGTAAGCAGAGGTTCTGCGCGAGGTGACGTGCCTAGTCACCACAGTGCTTCAGTCAGGCGATGTCGACTTTGGAACTTTCAATCGCCCAGCAGTGCTTCGGGAGAGGGGTCCATCATATCAGACTGGTTGTAAAGTCACATTTCTGCTTGAGGTGAAGGGTCGTCAGCTTTGAGTTCATACAATCAATGTTACTCTCCGGATAGGATTCAGGGCAGCTAATATCTAAGCCGGGAGTGTGACATGCATTGCTCATGACACCGGCCCCCACTCTGTTACCAAGACTGGTTTCCAGAGGTGGAGGTCTGGCTCTCCGCCGGAGCAGGCCGTGTGTTGCCCTGCCCTCTGCATGCACAGAGTGGAGGCCAACGACCCATGTGGCTGGAGCTCACTCAGAAGCCGCAGTTGACACTTTGGGTACACCGTGTTCTTCCATGACCTGGGTCCAGGCGCGAGAGACCCTGCAGTCCTGAGAGGCCTACCAGTGTTAAAGCAGTACCTTCACTAAGGCTTCTCAGACAGAGCTGCACTCCCAACACTTTTCACGGCTCTCGAGGACTTTCCTTTGGCAGCATGCGGGCAGGTTTCCGAACCACTAGCCAAGAAGGCTTTGGGATGAGCTCCTAGCGAGGAACTGCCCACAGCCCCTCGTTCTTGCGAGAAAACTCACTCTTCCTCACTTTGCCTCCCCGGGAACTCCTACGGTGAGTACAAGACGGGCAACAGGACCCTTTTTCAGGCAGCTCTGAGCACCCAGCTCTCCGGGTTGCCAACGGGACAGATTTCGCTTTTCTCGTCCGGCCTCCTTTTCACGGTTGCCACACAGCTCATGTAGTTGACGTTCCGGGAACCAAAGGAGGCCCGTGTCACATACTGTACTTCTTCGCTGAAAGCGCTTTGGAAAGCCAGTGTTCCTCCTGAAGTAAATTGCGCGAGCCAGTGAACGCCTTCGTTTCGCCTAGGTCATGGTACATCTCCCGAAGGCCTAGCCACCTTCAGAGGACGACTGCCTATTTCTCCCTCTAGAGGTAAAGTCCTGGTGCTGCTTCAGGGAGCAAGAGGTCAGGTATGAATTCCGAGAACTCGTGTAAGCACGGTGGTTTTCCAAAAGCAGCTCAGGGTTACAAAATGAGGCCCCCTTGCATTGCCCAGAAGCCCCGGTATCAACGTGTTCTTCAGGCTTCCTCTAAGCTCTCCAAATCTAGCTCTCCCATGGAGGAAAAACGTTGTTGCCCAGCCTCCTGCATACAAAACAGTAGAGTCCAAAGACCCATGTGGCTGGATGGTGCTCAGCAGGCACAGATGCCACTTTTGGTACACAGGGACCTTCCTTGGAATACGGTGCAGACGCTCGCATCCTCAGACTTTGAAAGGCACACCCGCATTTACAGCACTTTAGTGGGGAAGGCCTCTTTGAAACTGCTGACTGCGACTCTGCTGGTGGAAACACTGCACCTTACTTTGACTCTGGCGCTCGGCTGACATTCGCCATAGATAAAGTCCTGTGCTGGATGTGCTCCTAGCAAGGCATTGCAAGCACTCTGTTTCTTTGGGCAAAGTCTCCGTTCCTCCCCGGGTATTCCTGCAGGGTTGAGAAAGTTGGCGACCACAGTGCTTTTCATGAAGCACTGATCATCCAAAACACGGACTTTCCTTGCAACACGCGGGCAAGTTTCCTTATGACTAGCCAAGAAGGCTTTGGGATGAGAACCTAGCAAGGAACGGCACGCACTCCGGTTCTTCCAAGAAAATTCACTCGGCCTCAGGTTACCTCTCAGGGTAATCCTGGGGTGAATAGAAGACCGGCAACAGGACTGTTTCTCAGGCAGCTCTGAGGACACATCTCTCTGCTTTGTCACTGGGGCAAATTGTGCTGTTCCCGTCCCTCTCCACTTTCACGGTTGACACCTAGCTCACGTACCTGAAGTCCACAAGCAGGTGAAAGAGACATGCCACACACATGTGCCCTTCCATGAAAACACTTTGGCAAGCAGGAGTCCTCCTGAGGTGAATGGTGTGAGCCAGTGAATGATCTAGTTTCACCTACATCACCGTGGATCTTGCAAAGGCCTGACAGTCTTCAAAGGCTGAGAGCACATGTCTCCAGCTGGATCTGAAGTCGACGTGATGCATGCGAGGGGAAGACGTCAGCTATGAATTCTGAGAACACTTGCCATGGCGGTGTTTGTTCCAGTGCAGCTCAGGTTTACAAACTGGGGTCCCCTTGCATTGCCCAGAAGACCAGGGAGAAAACTCGTCCTGAGGATTCTTCCATGCTGTGGCTATCTGGCTCCCCGATGGAGGAAACACATTGCTGCCTGGCCTTCTGCATACCAACAGTAGAGCCCAAAGACCATCATGAGGCATGAGGTTGCTCAGAAGGCACAGGTGACACTTTGGGTACACAGTGATTTTCCTCGGAAACTGGTGCAGACGTGAGCGTCCTCAGATATGTGAAAGGCACACCAGCATTACAGCACTTCAGTGGTGAAAGCCTCGGGTCTACTTGTGACCACCAACTTTGCTGATGGAAACACTGCCCCTTACTTTGAGTGTGCCGCTCAGTCGACATTCGCCTTAGCTGAAGCAGTCTGCTGCATGAGCTCCTGGCAAGGAACGGCAGGCGCACTGTTTCTTTCGAGAAAACTCACTCGTCCTCCCGGGCAATTCCTGCAGGGTGTCCAACATGGGCGCCACCCCGTGCCTTTCGTTCAGTTTTCTCGCCCCAAGCCTCCTGCTTCCAAAGGGGCAAAGAATGCTTTAGCCCTCAGGATCCAGTTTCTACGTGCAAACCCAGCCTGTGGAGCAGCACCTTCTGCCCAGCTACGAGAGAGCCATGCGACACACTAGGCGCTCCTGTGAGGACCCTTTTGTAAGCAGAGGTTCTGCGCGAGGTGACGTGCCTAGTCACCACAGTGCTTCAGTCAGGCGATGTCGACTTTGGAACTTTCAATCGCCCAGCAGTGCTTCGGGAGAGGGGTCCATCATATCAGACTGGTTGTAAAGTCACATTTCTGCTTGAGGTGAAGGGTCGTCAGCTTTGAGTTCATACAATCAATGTTACTCTCCGGATAGGATTCAGGGCAGCTAATATCTAAGCCGGGAGTGTGACATGCATTGCTCATGACACCGGCCCCCACTCTGTTACCAAGACTGGTTTCCAGAGGTGGAGGTCTGGCTCTCCGCCGGAGCAGGCCGTGTGTTGCCCTGCCCTCTGCATGCACAGAGTGGAGGCCAACGACCCATGTGGCTGGAGCTCACTCAGAAGCCGCAGTTGACACTTTGGGTACACCGTGTTCTTCCATGACCTGGGTCCAGGCGCGAGAGACCCTGCAGTCCTGAGAGGCCTACCAGTGTTAAAGCAGTACCTTCACTAAGGCTTCTCAGACAGAGCTGCACTCCCAACACTTTTCACGGCTCTCGAGGACTTTCCTTTGGCAGCATGCGGGCAGGTTTCCGAACCACTAGCCAAGAAGGCTTTGGGATGAGCTCCTAGCGAGGAACTGCCCACAGCCCCTCGTTCTTGCGAGAAAACTCACTCTTCCTCACTTTGCCTCCCCGGGAACTCCTACGGTGAGTACAAGACGGGCAACAGGACCCTTTTTCAGGCAGCTCTGAGCACCCAGCTCTCCGGGTTGCCAACGGGACAGATTTCGCTTTTCTCGTCCGGCCTCCTTTTCACGGTTGCCACACAGCTCATGTAGTTGACGTTCCGGGAACCAAAGGAGGCCCGTGTCACATACTGTACTTCTTCGCTGAAAGCGCTTTGGAAAGCCAGTGTTCCTCCTGAAGTAAATTGCGCGAGCCAGTGAACGCCTTCGTTTCGCCTAGGTCATGGTACATCTCCCGAAGGCCTAGCCACCTTCAGAGGACGACTGCCTATTTCTCCCTCTAGAGGTAAAGTCCTGGTGCTGCTTCAGGGAGCAAGAGGTCAGGTATGAATTCCGAGAACTCGTGTAAGCACGGTGGTTTTCCAAAAGCAGCTCAGGGTTACAAAATGAGGCCCCCTTGCATTGCCCAGAAGCCCCGGTATCAACGTGTTCTTCAGGCTTCCTCTAAGCTCTCCAAATCTAGCTCTCCCATGGAGGAAAAACGTTGTTGCCCAGCCTCCTGCATACAAAACAGTAGAGTCCAAAGACCCATGTGGCTGGATGGTGCTCAGCAGGCACAGATGCCACTTTTGGTACACAGGGACCTTCCTTGGAATACGGTGCAGACGCTCGCATCCTCAGACTTTGAAAGGCACACCCGCATTTACAGCACTTTAGTGGGGAAGGCCTCTTTGAAACTGCTGACTGCGACTCTGCTGGTGGAAACACTGCACCTTACTTTGACTCTGGCGCTCGGCTGACATTCGCCATAGATAAAGTCCTGTGCTGGATGTGCTCCTAGCAAGGCATTGCAAGCACTCTGTTTCTTTGGGCAAAGTCTCCGTTCCTCCCCGGGTATTCCTGCAGGGTTGAGAAAGTTGGCGACCACAGTGCTTTTCATGAAGCACTGATCATCCAAAACACGGACTTTCCTTGCAACACGCGGGCAAGTTTCCTTATGACTAGCCAAGAAGGCTTTGGGATGAGAACCTAGCAAGGAACGGCACGCACTCCGGTTCTTCCAAGAAAATTCACTCGGCCTCAGGTTACCTCTCAGGGTAATCCTGGGGTGAATAGAAGACCGGCAACAGGACTGTTTCTCAGGCAGCTCTGAGGACACATCTCTCTGCTTTGTCACTGGGGCAAATTGTGCTGTTCCCGTCCCTCTCCACTTTCACGGTTGACACCTAGCTCACGTACCTGAAGTCCACAAGCAGGTGAAAGAGACATGCCACACACATGTGCCCTTCCATGAAAACACTTTGGCAAGCAGGAGTCCTCCTGAGGTGAATGGTGTGAGCCAGTGAATGATCTAGTTTCACCTACATCACCGTGGATCTTGCAAAGGCCTGACAGTCTTCAAAGGCTGAGAGCACATGTCTCCAGCTGGATCTGAAGTCGACGTGATGCATGCGAGGGGAAGACGTCAGCTATGAATTCTGAGAACACTTGCCATGGCGGTGTTTGTTCCAGTGCAGCTCAGGTTTACAAACTGGGGTCCCCTTGCATTGCCCAGAAGACCAGGGAGCAAACTCGTCCTGAGGATTCTTCCATGCTGTGGCTATCTGGCTCCCCGATGGAGGAAACACATTGCTGCCTGGCCTTCTGCATACCAACAGTAGAGCCCAAAGACCATCATGAGGCATGAGGTTGCTCAGAAGGCACAGGTGACACTTTGGGTACACAGTGATTTTCCTCGGAAACTGGTGCAGACGTGAGCGTCCTCAGATATGTGAAAGGCACACCAGCATTACAGCACTTCAGTGGTGAAAGCCTCGGGTCTACTTGTGACCACCAACTTTGCTGATGGAAACACTGCCCCTTACTTTGAGTGTGCCGCTCAGTCGACATTCGCCTTAGCTGAAGCAGTCTGCTGCATGAGCTCCTGGCAAGGAACGGCAGGCGCACTGTTTCTTTCGAGAAAACTCACTCGTCCTCCCGGGCAATTCCTGCAGGGTGTCCAACATGGGCGCCACCCCGTGCCTTTCGTTCAGTTTTCTCGCCCCAAGCCTCCTGCTTCCAAAGGGGCAAAGAATGCTTTAGCCCTCAGGATCCAGTTTCTACGTGCAAAGCCAGCCTGTGGAGCAGCACCTTCTGCCCAGCTACGAGAGAGCCATGCGACACACTAGGCGCTCCTGTGAGGACCCTTCTGTAAGCAGAGGTTCTGCGCGAGGTGACGTGCCTAGTCACCACAGTGCTTCAGTCAGGCGATGTCGACTTTGGAACTTTCAATCGCCCAGCAGTGCTTCGGGAGAGGGGTCCATCATATCAGACTGGTTGTAAAGTCACATTTCTGCTTGAGGTGAAGGGTCGTCAGCTTTGAGTTCATACAATCAATGTTACTCTCCGGATAGGATTCAGGGCAGCTAATATCTAAGCCGGGAGTGTGACATGCATTGCTCATGACACCGGCCCCCACTCTGTTACCAAGACTGGTTTCCAGAGGTGGAGGTCTGGCTCTCCGCCGGAGCAGGCCGTGTGTTGCCCTGCCCTCTGCATGCACAGAGTGGAGGCCAACGACCCATGTGGCTGGAGCTCACTCAGAAGCCGCAGTTGACACTTTGGGTACACCGTGTTCTTCCATGACCTGGGTCCAGGCGCGAGAGACCCTGCAGTCCTGAGAGGCCTACCAGTGTTAAAGCAGTACCTTCACTAAGGCTTCTCAGACAGAGCTGCACTCCCAACACTTTTCACGGCTCTCGAGGACTTTCCTTTGGCAGCATGCGGGCAGGTTTCCGAACCACTAGCCAAGAAGGCTTTGGGATGAGCTCCTAGCGAGGAACTGCCCACACCCCCTCGTTCTTGCGAGAAAACTCACTCTTCCTCACTTTGCCTCCCCGGGAACTCCTACGGTGATTACAAGACGGGCAACAGGACCCTTTTTCAGGCAGCTCTGAGCTCCCAGCTCTCCGGGTTGCCAACGGGACAGATTTCGCTTTTCTCGTCCGGCCTCCTTTTCACGGTTGCCACACAGCTCATGTAGTTGACGTTCCGGGAACCAAAGGAGGCCCGTGTCACATACTGTACTTCTTCGCTGAAAGCGCTTTGGAAAGCCAGTGTTCCTCCTGAAGTAAATTGCGCGAGCCAGTGAACGCCTTCGTTTCGCCTAGGTCATGGTACATCTCCCGAAGGCCTAGCCACCTTCAGAGGACGACTGCCTATTTCTCCCTCTAGAGGTAAAGTCCTGGTGCTGCTTCAGGGAGCAAGAGGTCAGGTATGAATTCCGAGAACTCACCGTGTAAGCACGGTGGTTTTCCAAAAGCAGCTCAGGGTTACAAAATGAGGCCCCCTTGCATTGCCCAGAAGCCCCGGTATCAACGTGTTCTTCAGGCTTCCTCTAAGCTCTCCAAATCTAGCTCTCCCATGGAGGAAAAACGTTGTTGCCCAGCCTCCTGCATACAAAACAGTAGAGTCCAAAGACCCATGTGGCTGGATGGTGCTCAGCAGGCACAGATGCCACTTTTGGTACACAGGGACCTTCCTTGGAATACGGTGCAGACGCTCGCATCCTCAGACTTTGAAAGGCACACCCGCATTTACAGCACTTTAGTGGGGAAGGCCTCTTTGAAACTGCTGACTGCGACTCTGCTGGTGGAAACACTGCACCTTACTTTGACTCTGGCGCTCGGCTGACATTCGCCATAGATAAAGTCCTGTGCTGGATGTGCTCCTAGCAAGGCATTGCAAGCACTCTGTTTCTTTGGGCAAAGTCTCCGTTCCTCCCCGGGTATTCCTGCAGGGTTGAGAAAGTTGGCGACCACAGTGCTTTTCATGAAGCACTGATCATCCAAAACACGGACTTTCCTTGCAACACGCGGGCAAGTTTCCTTATGACTAGCCAAGAAGGCTTTGGGATGAGAACCTAGCAAGGAACGGCACGCACTCCGGTTCTTCCAAGAAAATTCACTCGGCCTCAGGTTACCTCTCAGGGTAATCCTGGGGTGAATAGAAGACCGGCAACAGGACTGTTTCTCAGGCAGCTCTGAGGACACATCTCTCTGCTTTGTCACTGGGGCAAATTGTGCTGTTCCCGTCCCTCTCCACTTTCACGGTTGACACCTAGCTCACGTACCTGAAGTCCACAAGCAGGTGAAAGAGACATGCCACACACATGTGCCCTTCCATGAAAACACTTTGGCAAGCAGGAGTCCTCCTGAGGTGAATGGTGTGAGCCAGTGAATGATCTAGTTTCACCTACATCACCGTGGATCTTGCAAAGGCCTGACAGTCTTCAAAGGCTGAGAGCACATGTCTCCAGCTGGATCTGAAGTCGACGTGATGCATGCGAGGGGAAGACGTCAGCTATGAATTCTGAGAACACTTGCCATGGCGGTGTTTGTTCCAGTGCAGCTCAGGTTTACAAACTGGGGTCCCCTTGCATTGCCCAGAAGACCAGGGAGAAAACTCGTCCTGAGGATTCTTCCATGCTGTGGCTATCTGGCTCCCCGATGGAGGAAACACATTGCTGCCTGGCCTTCTGCATACCAACAGTAGAGCCCAAAGACCATCATGAGGCATGAGGTTGCTCAGAAGGCACAGGTGACACTTTGGGTACACAGTGATTTTCCTCGGAAACTGGTGCAGACGTGAGCGTCCTCAGATATGTGAAAGGCACACCAGCATTACAGCACTTCAGTGGTGAAAGCCTCGGGTCTACTTGTGACCACCAACTTTGCTGATGGAAACACTGCCCCTTACTTTGAGTGTGCCGCTCAGTCGACATTCGCCTTAGCTGAAGCAGTCTGCTGCATGAGCTCCTGGCAAGGAACGGCAGGCGCACTGTTTCTTTCGAGAAAACTCACTCGTCCTCCCGGGCAATTCCTGCAGGGTGTCCAACATGGGCGCCACCCCGTGCCTTTCGTTCAGTTTTCTCGCCCCAAGCCTCCTGCTTCCAAAGGGGCAAAGAATGCTTTAGCCCTCAGGATCCAGTTTCTACGTGCAAACCCAGCCTGTGGAGCAGCACCTTCTGCCCAGCTACGAGAGAGCCATGCGACACACTAGGCGCTCCTGTGAGGACCCTTTTGTAAGCAGAGGTTCTGCGCGAGGTGACGTGCCTAGTCACCACAGTGCTTCAGTCAGGCGATGTCGACTTTGGAACTTTCAATCGCCCAGCAGTGCTTCGGGAGAGGGGTCCATCATATCAGACTGGTTGTAAAGTCACATTTCTGCTTGAGGTGAAGGGTCGTCAGCTTTGAGTTCATACAATCAATGTTACTCTCCGGATAGGATTCAGGGCAGCTAATATCTAAGCCGGGAGTGTGACATGCATTGCTCATGACACCGGCCCCCACTCTGTTACCAAGACTGGTTTCCAGAGGTGGAGGTCTGGCTCTCCGCCGGAGCAGGCCGTGTGTTGCCCTGCCCTCTGCATGCACAGAGTGGAGGCCAACGACCCATGTGGCTGGAGCTCACTCAGAAGCCGCAGTTGACACTTTGGGTACACCGTGTTCTTCCATGACCTGGGTCCAGGCGCGAGAGACCCTGCAGTCCTGAGAGGCCTACCAGTGTTAAAGCAGTACCTTCACTAAGGCTTCTCAGACAGAGCTGCACTCCCAACACTTTTCACGGCTCTCGAGGACTTTCCTTTGGCAGCATGCGGGCAGGTTTCCGAACCACTAGCCAAGAAGGCTTTGGGATGAGCTCCTAGCGAGGAACTGCCCACAGCCCCTCGTTCTTGCGAGAAAACTCACTCTTCCTCACTTTGCCTCCCCGGGAACTCCTACGGTGAGTACAAGACGGGCAACAGGACCCTTTTTCAGGCAGCTCTGAGCACCCAGCTCTCCGGGTTGCCAACGGGACAGATTTCGCTTTTCTCGTCCGGCCTCCTTTTCACGGTTGCCACACAGCTCATGTAGTTGACGTTCCGGGAACCAAAGGAGGCCCGTGTCACATACTGTACTTCTTCGCTGAAAGCGCTTTGGAAAGCCAGTGTTCCTCCTGAAGTAAATTGCGCGAGCCAGTGAACGCCTTCGTTTCGCCTAGGTCATGGTACATCTCCCGAAGGCCTAGCCACCTTCAGAGGACGACTGCCTATTTCTCCCTCTAGAGGTAAAGTCCTGGTGCTGCTTCAGGGAGCAAGAGGTCAGGTATGAATTCCGAGAACTCGTGTAAGCACGGTGGTTTTCCAAAAGCAGCTCAGGGTTACAAAATGAGGCCCCCTTGCATTGCCCAGAAGCCCCGGTATCAACGTGTTCTTCAGGCTTCCTCTAAGCTCTCCAAATCTAGCTCTCCCATGGAGGAAAAACGTTGTTGCCCAGCCTCCTGCATACAAAACAGTAGAGTCCAAAGACCCATGTGGCTGGATGGTGCTCAGCAGGCACAGATGCCACTTTTGGTACACAGGGACCTTCCTTGGAATACGGTGCAGACGCTCGCATCCTCAGACTTTGAAAGGCACACCCGCATTTACAGCACTTTAGTGGGGAAGGCCTCTTTGAAACTGCTGACTGCGACTCTGCTGGTGGAAACACTGCACCTTACTTTGACTCTGGCGCTCGGCTGACATTCGCCATAGATAAAGTCCTGTGCTGGATGTGCTCCTAGCAAGGCATTGCAAGCACTCTGTTTCTTTGGGCAAAGTCTCCGTTCCTCCCCGGGTATTCCTGCAGGGTTGAGAAAGTTGGCGACCACAGTGCTTTTCATGAAGCACTGATCATCCAAAACACGGACTTTCCTTGCAACACGCGGGCAAGTTTCCTTATGACTAGCCAAGAAGGCTTTGGGATGAGAACCTAGCAAGGAACGGCACGCACTCCGGTTCTTCCAAGAAAATTCACTCGGCCTCAGGTTACCTCTCAGGGTAATCCTGGGGTGAATAGAAGACCGGCAACAGGACTGTTTCTCAGGCAGCTCTGAGGACACATCTCTCTGCTTTGTCACTGGGGCAAATTGTGCTGTTCCCGTCCCTCTCCACTTTCACGGTTGACACCTAGCTCATGTACCTGAAGTCCACAAGCAGGTGAAAGAGACATGCCACACACATGTGCCCTTCCATGAAAACACTTTGGCAAGCAGGAGTCCTCCTGAGGTGAATGGTGTGAGCCAGTGAATGATCTAGTTTCACCTACATCACCGTGGATCTTGCAAAGGCCTGACAGTCTTCAAAGGCTGAGAGCACATGTCTCCAGCTGGATCTGAAGTCGACGTGATGCATGCGAGGGGAAGACGTCAGCTATGAATTCTGAGAACACTTGCCATGGCGGTGTTTGTTCCAGTGCAGCTCAGGTTTACAAACTGGGGTCCCCTTGCATTGCCCAGAAGACCAGGGAGAAAACTCGTCCTGAGGATTCTTCCATGCTGTGGCTATCTGGCTCCCCGATGGAGGAAACACATTGCTGCCTGGCCTTCTGCATACCAACAGTAGAGCCCAAAGACCATCATGAGGCATGAGGTTGCTCAGAAGGCACAGGTGACACTTTGGGTACACAGTGATTTTCCTCGGAAACTGGTGCAGACGTGAGCGTCCTCAGATATGTGAAAGGCACACCAGCATTACAGCACTTCAGTGGTGAAAGCCTCGGGTCTACTTGTGACCACCAACTTTGCTGATGGAAACACTGCCCCTTACTTTGAGTGTGCCGCTCAGTCGACATTCGCCTTAGCTGAAGCAGTCTGCTGCATGAGCTCCTGGCAAGGAACGGCAGGCGCACTGTTTCTTTCGAGAAAACTCACTCGTCCTCCCGGGCAATTCCTGCAGGGTGTCCAACATGGGCGCCACCCCGTGCCTTTCGTTCAGTTTTCTCGCCCCAAGCCTCCTGCTTCCAAAGGGGCAAAGAATGCTTTAGCCCTCAGGATCCAGTTTCTACGTGCAAAGCCAGCCTGTGGAGCAGCACCTTCTGCCCAGCTACGAGAGAGCCATGCGACACACTAGGCGCTCCTGTGAGGACCCTTTTGTAAGCAGAGGTTCTGCGCGAGGTGACGTGCCTAGTCACCACAGTGCTTCAGTCAGGCGATGTCGACTTTGGAACTTTCAATCGCCCAGCAGTGCTTCGGGAGAGGGGTCCATCATATCAGACTGGTTGTAAAGTCACATTTCTGCTTGAGGTGAAGGGTCGTCAGCTTTGAGTTCATACAATCAATGTTACTCTCCGGATAGGATTCAGGGCAGCTAATATCTAAGCCGGGAGTGTGACATGCATTGCTCATGACACCGGCCCCCACTCTGTTACCAAGACTGGTTTCCAGAGGTGGAGGTCTGGCTCTCCGCCGGAGCAGGCCGTGTGTTGCCCTGCCCTCTGCATGCACAGAGTGGAGGCCAACGACCCATGTGGCTGGAGCTCACTCAGAAGCCGCAGTTGACACTTTGGGTACACCGTGTTCTTCCATGACCTGGGTCCAGGCGCGAGAGACCCTGCAGTCCTGAGAGGCCTACCAGTGTTAAAGCAGTACCTTCACTAAGGCTTCTCAGACAGAGCTGCACTCCCAACACTTTTCACGGCTCTCGAGGACTTTCCTTTGGCAGCATGCGGGCAGGTTTCCGAACCACTAGCCAAGAAGGCTTTGGGATGAGCTCCTAGCGAGGAACTGCCCACAGCCCCTCGTTCTTGCGAGAAAACTCACTCTTCCTCACTTTGCCTCCCCGGGAACTCCTACGGTGAGTACAAGACGGGCAACAGGACCCTTTTTCAGGCAGCTCTGAGCACCCAGCTCTCCGGGTTGCCAACGGGACAGATTTCGCTTTTCTCGTCCGGCCTCCTTTTCACGGTTGCCACACAGCTCATGTAGTTGACGTTCCGGGAACCAAAGGAGGCCCGTGTCACATACTGTACTTCTTCGCTGAAAGCGCTTTGGAAAGCCAGTGTTCCTCCTGAAGTAAATTGCGCGAGCCAGTGAACGCCTTCGTTTCGCCTAGGTCATGGTACATCTCCCGAAGGCCTAGCCACCTTCAGAGGACGACTGCCTATTTCTCCCTCTAGAGGTAAAGTCCTGGTGCTGCTTCAGGGAGCAAGAGGTCAGGTATGAATTCCGAGAACTCGTGTAAGCACGGTGGTTTTCCAAAAGCAGCTCAGGGTTACAAAATGAGGCCCCCTTGCATTGCCCAGAAGCCCCGGTATCAACGTGTTCTTCAGGCTTCCTCTAAGCTCTCCAAATCTAGCTCTCCCATGGAGGAAAAACGTTGTTGCCCAGCCTCCTGCATACAAAACAGTAGAGTCCAAAGACCCATGTGGCTGGATGGTGCTCAGCAGGCACAGATGCCACTTTTGGTACACAGGGACCTTCCTTGGAATACGGTGCAGACGCTCGCATCCTCAGACTTTGAAAGGCACACCCGCATTTACAGCACTTTAGTGGGGAAGGCCTCTTTGAAACTGCTGACTGCGACTCTGCTGGTGGAAACACTGCACCTTACTTTGACTCTGGCGCTCGGCTGACATTCGCCATAGATAAAGTCCTGTGCTGGATGTGCTCCTAGCAAGGCATTGCAAGCACTCTGTTTCTTTGGGCAAAGTCTCCGTTCCTCCCCGGGTATTCCTGCAGGGTTGAGAAAGTTGGCGACCACAGTGCTTTCCATGAAGCACTGATCATCCAAAACACGGACTTTCCTTGCAACACGCGGGCAAGTTTCCTTATGACTAGCCAAGAAGGCTTTGGGATGAGAACCTAGCAAGGAACGGCACGCACTCCGGTTCTTCCAAGAAAATTCACTCGGCCTCAGGTTACCTCTCAGGGTAATCCTGGGGTGAATAGAAGACCGAAACAGGACTGTTTCTCAGGCAGCTCTGAGGACACATCTCTCCGCTTTGTCACTGGGGCAAATTGTGCTGTTCCCGTCCCTCTCCACTTTCACGGTTGACACCTAGCTCATGTACCTGAAGTCCACAAGCAGGTGAAAGAGACATGCCACACACATGTGCCCTTCCATGAAAACACTTTGGCAAGCAGGAGTCCTCCTGAGGTGAATGGTGTGAGCCAGTGAATGATCTAGTTTCACCTACATCACCGTGGATCTTGCAAAGGCCTGACAGTCTTCAAAGGCTGAGAGCACATGTCTCCAGCTGGATCTGAAGTCGACGTGATGCATGCGAGGGGAAGACGTCAGCTATGAATTCTGAGAACACTTGCCATGGCGGTGTTTGTTCCAGTGCAGCTCAGGTTTACAAACTGGGGTCCCCTTGCATTGCCCAGAAGACCAGGGAGAAAACTCGTCCTGAGGATTCTTCCATGCTGTGGCTATCTGGCTCCCCGATGGAGGAAACACATTGCTGCCTGGCCTTCTGCATACCAACAGTAGAGCCCAAAGACCATCATGAGGCATGAGGTTGCTCAGAAGGCACAGGTGACACTTTGGGTACACAGTGATTTTCCTCGGAAACTGGTGCAGACGTGAGCGTCCTCAGATATGTGAAAGGCACACCAGCATTACAGCACTTCAGTGGTGAAAGCCTCGGGTCTACTTGTGACCACCAACTTTGCTGATGGAAACACTGCCCCTTACTTTGAGTGTGCCGCTCAGTCGACATTCGCCTTAGCTGAAGCAGTCTGCTGCATGAGCTCCTGGCAAGGAACGGCAGGCGCACTGTTTCTTTCGAGAAAACTCACTCGTCCTCCCGGGCAATTCCTGCAGGGTGTCCAACATGGGCGCCACCCCGTGCCTTTCGTTCAGTTTTCTCGCCCCAAGCCTCCTGCTTCCAAAGGGGCAAAGAATGCTTTAGCCCTCAGGATCCAGTTTCTACGTGCAAACCCAGCCTGTGGAGCAGCACCTTCTGCCCAGCTACGAGAGAGCCATGCGACACACTAGGCGCTCCTGTGAGGACCCTTCTGTAAGCAGAGGTTCTGCGCGAGGTGACGTGCCTAGTCACCACAGTGCTTCAGTCAGGCGATGTCGACTTTGGAACTTTCAATCGCCCAGCAGTGCTTCGGGAGAGGGGTCCATCATATCAGACTGGTTGTAAAGTCACATTTCTGCTTGAGGTGAAGGGTCGTCAGCTTTGAGTTCATACAATCAATGTTACTCTCCGGATAGGATTCAGGGCAGCTAATATCTAAGCCGGGAGTGTGACATGCATTGCTCATGACACCGGCCCCCACTCTGTTACCAAGACTGGTTTCCAGAGGTGGAGGTCTGGCTCTCCGCCGGAGCAGGCCGTGTGTTGCCCTGCCCTCTGCATGCACAGAGTGGAGGCCAACGACCCATGTGGCTGGAGCTCACTCAGAAGCCGCAGTTGACACTTTGGGTACACCGTGTTCTTCCATGACCTGGGTCCAGGCGCGAGAGACCCTGCAGTCCTGAGAGGCCTACCAGTGTTAAAGCAGTACCTTCACTAAGGCTTCTCAGACAGAGCTGCACTCCCAACACTTTTCACGGCTCTCGAGGACTTTCCTTTGGCAGCATGCGGGCAGGTTTCCGAACCACTAGCCAAGAAGGCTTTGGGATGAGCTCCTAGCGAGGAACTGCCCACACCCCCTCGTTCTTGCGAGAAAACTCACTCTTCCTCACTTTGCCTCCCCGGGAACTCCTACGGTGATTACAAGACGGGCAACAGGACCCATTTTCAGGCAGCTCTGAGCTCCCAGCTCTCCGGGTTGCCAACGGGACAGATTTCGCTTTTCTCGTCCGGCCTCCTTTTCACGGTTGCCACACAGCTCATGTAGTTGACGTTCCGGGAACCAAAGGAGGCCCGTGTCACATACTGTACTTCTTCGCTGAAAGCGCTTTGGAAAGCCAGTGTTCCTCCTGAAGTAAATTGCGCGAGCCAGTGAACACCTTCGTTTCGCCTAGGTCATGGTACATCTCCCGAAGGCCTAGCCACCTTCAGAGGACGACTGCCTATTTCTCCCTCTAGAGGTAAAGTCCTGGTGCTGCTTCAGGGAGCAAGAGGTCAGGTATGAATTCCGAGAACTCACCGTGTAAGCACGGTGGTTTTCCAAAAGCAGCTCAGGGTTACAAAATGAGGCCCCCTTGCATTGCCCAGAAGCCCCGGTATCAACGTGTTCTTCAGGCTTCCTCTAAGCTCTCCAAATCTAGCTCTCCCATGGAGGAAAAACGTTGTTGCCCAGCCTCCTGCATACAAAACAGTAGAGTCCAAAGACCCATGTGGCTGGATGGTGCTCAGCAGGCACAGATGCCACTTTTGGTACACAGGGACCTTCCTTGGAATACGGTGCAGATGCTCGCATCCTCAGACTTTGAAAGGCACACCCGCATTTACAGCACTTTAGTGGGGAAGGCCTCTTTGAAACTGCTGACTGCGACTCTGCTGGTGGAAACACTGCACCTTACTTTGACTCTGGCGCTCGGCTGACATTCGCCATAGATAAAGTCCTGTGCTGGATGTGCTCCTAGCAAGGCATTGCAAGCACTCTGTTTCTTTGGGCAAAGTCTCCGTTCCTCCCCGGGTATTCCTGCAGGGTTGAGAAAGTTGGCGACCACAGTGCTTTTCATGAAGCACTGATCATCCAAAACACGGACTTTCCTTGCAACACGCGGGCAAGTTTCCTTATGACTAGCCAAGAAGGCTTTGGGATGAGAACCTAGCAAGGAACGGCACGCACTCCGGTTCTTCCAAGAAAATTCACTCGGCCTCAGGTTACCTCTCAGGGTAATCCTGGGGTGAATAGAAGACCGGCAACAGGACTGTTTCTCAGGCAGCTCTGAGGACACATCTCTCCGCTTTGTCACTGGGGCAAATTGTGCTGTTCCCGTCCCTCTCCACTTTCACGGTTGACACCTAGCTCATGTACCTGAAGTCCACAAGCAGGTGAAAGAGACATGCCACACACATGTGCCCTTCCATGAAAACACTTTGGCAAGCAGGAGTCCTCCTGAGGTGAATGGTGTGAGCCAGTGAATGATCTAGTTTCACCTACATCACCGTGGATCTTGCAAAGGCCTGACAGTCTTCAAAGGCTGAGAGCACATGTCTCCAGCTGGATCTGAAGTCGACGTGATGCATGCGAGGGGAAGACGTCAGCTATGAATTCTGAGAACACTTGCCATGGCGGTGTTTGTTCCAGTGCAGCTCAGGTTTACAAACTGGGGTCCCCTTGCATTGCCCAGAAGACCAGGGAGAAAACTCGTCCTGAGGATTCTTCCATGCTGTGGCTATCTGGCTCCCCGATGGAGGAAACACATTGCTGCCGGGCCTTCTGCATACCAACAGTAGAGCCCAAAGACCATCATGAGGCATGAGGTTGCTCAGAAGGCACAGGTGACACTTTGGGTACACAGTGATTTTCCTCGGAAACTGGTGCAGACGTGAGCGTCCTCAGATATGTGAAAGGCACACCAGCATTACAGCACTTCAGTGGTGAAAGCCTCGGGTCTACTTGTGACCACCAACTTTGCTGATGGAAACACTGCCCCTTACTTTGAGTGTGCCGCTCAGTCGACATTCGCCTTAGCTGAAGCAGTCTGCTGCATGAGCTCCTGGCAAGGAACGGCAGGCGCACTGTTTCTTTCGAGAAAACTCACTCGTCCTCCCGGGCAATTCCTGCAGGGTGTCCAACATGGGCGCCACCCCGTGCCTTTCGTTCAGTTTTCTCGCCCCAAGCCTCCTGCTTCCAAAGGGGCAAAGAATGCTTTAGCCCTCAGGATCCAGTTTCTACGTGCAAAGCCAGCCTGTGGAGCAGCACCTTCTGCCCAGCTACGAGAGAGCCATGCGACACACTAGGCGCTCCTGTGAGGACCCTTTTGTAAGCAGAGGTTCTGCGCGAGGTGACGTGCCTAGTCACCACAGTGCTTCAGTCAGGCGATGTCGACTTTGGAACTTTCAATCGCCCAGCAGTGCTTCGGGAGAGGGGTCCATCATATCAGACTGGTTGTAAAGTCACATTTCTGCTTGAGGTGAAGGGTCGTCAGCTTTGAGTTCATACAATCAATGTTACTCTCCGGATATGATTCAGGGCAGCTAATATCTAAGCCGGGAGTGTGACATGCATTGCTCATGACACCGGCCCCCACTCTGTTACCAAGACTGGTTTCCAGAGGTGGAGGTCTGGCTCTCCGCCGGAGCAGGCCGTGTGTTGCCCTGCCCTCTGCATGCACAGAGTGGAGGCCAACGACCCATGTGGCTGGAGCTCACTCAGAAGCCGCAGTTGACACTTTGGGTACACCGTGTTCTTCCATGACCTGGGTCCAGGCGCGAGAGACCCTGCAGTCCTGAGAGGCCTACCAGTGTTAAAGCAGTACCTTCACTAAGGCTTCTCAGACAGAGCTGCACTCCCAACACTTTTCACGGCTCTCGAGGACTTTCCTTTGGCAGCATGCGGGCAGGTTTCCGAACCACTAGCCAAGAAGGCTTTGGGATGAGCTCCTAGCGAGGAACTGCCCACACCCCCTCGTTCTTGCGAGAAAACTCACTCTTCCTCACTTTGCCTCCCCGGGAACTCCTACGGTGATTACAAGACGGGCAACAGGACCCTTTTTCAGGCAGCTCTGAGCACCCAGCTCTCCGGGTTGCCAACGGGACAGATTTCGCTTTTCTCGTCCGGCCTCCTTTTCACGGTTGCCACACAGCTCATGTAGTTGACGTTCCGGGAACCAAAGGAGGCCCGTGTCACATACTGTACTTCTTCGCTGAAAGCGCTTTGGAAAGCCAGTGTTCCTCCTGAAGTAAATTGCGCGAGCCAGTGAACGCCTTCGTTTCGCCTAGGTCATGGTACATCTCCCAAAGGCCTAGCCACCTTCAGAGGACGACTGCCTATTTCTCCCTCTAGAGGTAAAGTCCTGGTGCTGCTTCAGGGAGCAAGAGGTCAGGTATGAATTCCGAGAACTCACCGTGTAAGCACGGTGGTTTTCCAAAAGCAGCTCAGGGTTACAAAATGAGGCCCCCTTGCATTGCCCAGAAGCCCCGGTATCAACGTGTTCTTCAGGCTTCCTCTAAGCTCTCCAAATCTAGCTCTCCCATGGAGGAAAAACGTTGTTGCCCAGCCTCCTGCATACAAAACAGTAGAGTCCAAAGACCCATGTGGCTGGATGGTGCTCAGCAGGCACAGATGCCACTTTTGGTACACAGGGACCTTCCTTGGAATACGGTGCAGACGCTCGCATCCTCAGACTTTGAAAGGCACACCCGCATTTACAGCACTTTAGTGGGGAAGGCCTCTTTGAAACTGCTGACTGCGACTCTGCTGGTGGAAACACTGCACCTTACTTTGACTCTGGCGCTCGGCTGACATTCGCCATAGATAAAGTCCTGTGCTGGATGTGCTCCTAGCAAGGCATTGCAAGCACTCTGTTTCTTTGGGCAAAGTCTCCGTTCCTCCCCGGGTATTCCTGCAGGGTTGAGAAAGTTGGCGACCACAGTGCTTTTCATGAAGCACTGATCATCCAAAACACGGACTTTCCTTGCAACACGCGGGCAAGTTTCCTTATGACTAGCCAAGAAGGCTTTGGGATGAGAACCTAGCAAGGAACGGCACGCACTCCGGTTCTTCCAAGAAAATTCACTCGGCCTCAGGTTACCTCTCAGGGTAATCCTGGGGTGAATAGAAGACCGGCAACAGGACTGTTTCTCAGGCAGCTCTGAGGACACATCTCTCCGCTTTGTCACTGGGGCAAATTGTGCTGTTCCCGTCCCTTTCCACTTTCACGGTTGACACCTAGCTCATGTACCTGAAGTCCACAAGCAGGTGAAAGAGACATGCCACACACATGTGCCCTTCCATGAAAACACTTTGGCAAGCAGGAGTCCTCCTGAGGTGAATGGTGTGAGCCAGTGAATGATCTAGTTTCACCTACATCACCGTGGATCTTGCAAAGGCCTGACAGTCTTCAAAGGCTGAGAGCACATGTCTCCAGCTGGATCTGAAGTCGACGTGATGCATGCGAGGGGAAGACGTCAGCTATGAATTCTGAGAACACTTGCCATGGCGGTGTTTGTTCCAGTGCAGCTCAGGTTTACAAACTGGGGTCCCCTTGCATTGCCCAGAAGACCAGGGAGAAAACTCGTCCTGAGGATTCTTCCATGCTGTGGCTATCTGGCTCCCCGATGGAGGAAACACATTGCTGCCTGGCCTTCTGCATACCAACAGTAGAGCCCAAAGACCATCATGAGGCATGAGGTTGCTCAGAAGGCACAGATGACACTTTGGGTACACAGTGATTTTCCTCGGAAACTGGTGCAGACGTGAGCGTCCTCAGATATGTGAAAGGCACACCAGCATTACAGCACTTCAGTGGTGAAAGCCTCGGGTCTACTTGCGACCACCAACTTTGCTGATGGAAACACTGCCCCTTACTTTGAGTGTGCCGCTCAGTCGACATTCGCCTTAGCTGAAGCAGTCTGCTGCATGAGCTCCTGGCAAGGAACGGCAGGCGCACTGTTTCTTTCGAGAAAACTCACTCGTCCTCCCGGGCAATTCCTGCAGGGTGTCCAACATGGGCGCCACCCCGTGCCTTTCGTTCAGTTTTCTCGCCCCAAGCCTCCTGCTTCCAAAGGGGCAAAGAATGCTTTAGCCCTCAGGATCCAGTTTCTACGTGCAAAGCCAGCCTGTGGAGCAGCACCTTCTGCCCAGCTACGAGAGAGCCATGCGACACACTAGGCGCTCCTGTGAGGACCCTTTTGTAAGCAGAGGTTCTGCGCGAGGTGACGTGCCTAGTCACCACAGTGCTTCAGTCAGGCGATGTCGACTTTGGAACTTTCAATCGCCCAGCAGTGCTTCGGGAGAGGGGTCCATCATATCAGACTGGTTGTAAAGTCACATTTCTGCTTGAGGTGAAGGGTCGTCAGCTTTGAGTTCATACAATCAATGTTACTCTCCGGATATGATTCAGGGCAGCTAATATCTAAGCCGGGAGTGTGACATGCATTGCTCATGACACCGGCCCCCACTCTGTTACCAAGACTGGTTTCCAGAGGTGGAGGTCTGGCTCTCCGCCGGAGCAGGCCGTGTGTTGCCCTGCCCTCTGCATGCACAGAGTGGAGGCCAACGACCCATGTGGCTGGAGCTCACTCAGAAGCCGCAGTTGACACTTTGGGTACACCGTGTTCTTCCATGACCTGGGTCCAGGCGCGAGAGACCCTGCAGTCCTGAGAGGCCTACCAGTGTTAAAGCAGTACCTTCACTAAGGCTTCTCAGACAGAGCTGCACTCCCAACACTTTTCACGGCTCTCGAGGACTTTCCTTTGGCAGCATGCGGGCAGGTTTCCGAACCACTAGCCAAGAAGGCTTTGGGATGAGCTCCTAGCGAGGAACTGCCCACACCCCCTCGTTCTTGCGAGAAAACTCACTCTTCCTCACTTTGCCTCCCCGGGAACTCCTACGGTGATTACAAGACGGGCAACAGGACCCTTTTTCAGGCAGCTCTGAGCACCCAGCTCTCCGGGTTGCCAACGGGACAGATTTCGCTTTTCTCGTCCGGCCTCCTTTTCACGGTTGCCACACAGCTCATGTAGTTGACGTTCCGGGAACCAAAGGAGGCCCGTGTCACATACTGTACTTCTTCGCTGAAAGCGCTTTGGAAAGCCAGTGTTCCTCCTGAAGTAAATTGCGCGAGCCAGTGAACGCCTTCGTTTCGCCTAGGTCATGGTACATCTCCCAAAGGCCTAGCCACCTTCAGAGGACGACTGCCTATTTCTCCCTCTAGAGGTAAAGTCCTGGTGCTGCTTCAGGGAGCAAGAGGTCAGGTATGAATTCCGAGAACTCACCGTGTAAGCACGGTGGTTTTCCAAAAGCAGCTCAGGGTTACAAAATGAGGCCCCCTTGCATTGCCCAGAAGCCCCGGTATCAACGTGTTCTTCAGGCTTCCTCTAAGCTCTCCAAATCTAGCTCTCCCATGGAGGAAAAACGTTGTTGCCCAGCCTCCTGCATACAAAACAGTAGAGTCCAAAGACCCATGTGGCTGGATGGTGCTCAGCAGGCACAGATGCCACTTTTGGTACACAGGGACCTTCCTTGGAATACGGTGCAGACGCTCGCATCCTCAGACTTTGAAAGGCACACCCGCATTTACAGCACTTTAGTGGGGAAGGCCTCTTTGAAACTGCTGACTGCGACTCTGCTGGTGGAAACACTGCACCTTACTTTGACTCTGGCGCTCGGCTGACATTCGCCATAGATAAAGTCCTGTGCTGGATGTGCTCCTAGCAAGGCATTGCAAGCACTCTGTTTCTTTGGGCAAAGTCTCCGTTCCTTCCCGGGTATTCCTGCAGGGTTGAGAAAGTTGGCAACCACAGTGCTTTTCATGAAGCACTGATCATCCAAAACACGGACTTTCCTTGCAACACGCGGGCAAGTTTCCTTATGACTAGCCAAGAAGGCTTTGGGATGAGAACCTAGCAAGGAACGGCACGCACTCCGGTTCTTCCAAGAAAATTCACTCGGCCTCAGGTTACCTCTCAGGGTAATCCTGGGGTGAATAGAAGACCGGCAACAGGACTGTTTCTCAGGCAGCTCTGAGGACACATCTCTCCGCTTTGTCACTGGGGCAAATTGTGCTGTTCCCGTCCCTCTCCACTTTCACGGTTGACACCTAGCTCATGTACCTGAAGTCCACAAGCAGGTGAAAGAGACATGCCACACACATGTGCCCTTCCATGAAAACACTTTGGCAAGCAGGAGTCCTCCTGAGGTGAATGGTGTGAGCCAGTGAATGATCTAGTTTCACCTACATCACCGTGGATCTTGCAAAGGCCTGACAGTCTTCAAAGGCTGAGAGCACATGTCTCCAGCTGGATCTGAAGTCGACGTGATGCATGCGAGGGGAAGACGTCAGCTATGAATTCTGAGAACACTTGCCATGGCGGTGTTTGTTCCAGTGCAGCTCAGGTTTACAAACTGGGGTCCCCTTGCATTGCCCAGAAGACCAGGGAGAAAACTCGTCCTGAGGATTCTTCCATGCTGTGGCTATCTGGCTCCCCGATGGAGGAAACACATTGCTGCCGGGCCTTCTGCATACCAACAGTAGAGCCCAAAGACCATCATGAGGCATGAGGTTGCTCAGAAGGCACAGATGACACTTTGGGTACACAGTGATTTTCCTCGGAAACTGGTGCAGACGTGAGCGTCCTCAGATATGTGAAAGGCACACCAGCATTACAGCACTTCAGTGGTGAAAGCCTCGGGTCTACTTGCGACCACCAACTTTGCTGATGGAAACACTGCCCCTTACTTTGAGTGTGCCGCTCAGTCGACATTCGCCTTAGCTGAAGCAGTCTGCTGCATGAGCTCCTGGCAAGGAACGGCAGGCGCACTGTTTCTTTCGAGAAAACTCACTCGTCCTCCCGGGCAATTCCTGCAGGGTGTCCAACATGGGCGCCACCCCGTGCCTTTCGTTCAGTTTTCTCGCCCCAAGCCTCCTGCTTCCAAAGGGGCAAAGAATGCTTTAGCCCTCAGGATCCAGTTTCTACGTGCAAACCCAGCCTGTGGAGCAGCACCTTCTGCCCAGCTACGAGAGAGCCATGCGACACACTAGGCGCTCCTGTGAGGACCCTTCTGTAAGCAGAGGTTCTGCGCGAGGTGACGTGCCTAGTCACCACAGTGCTTCAGTCAGGCGATGTCGACTTTGGAACTTTCAATCGCCCAGCAGTGCTTCGGGAGAGGGGTCCATCATATCAGACTGGTTGTAAAGTCACATTTCTGCTTGAGGTGAAGGGTCGTCAGCTTTGAGTTCATACAATCAATGTTACTCTCCGGATAGGATTCAGGGCAGCTAATATCTAAGCCGGGAGTGTGACATGCATTGCTCATGACACCGGCCCCCACTCTGTTACCAAGACTGGTTTCCAGAGGTGGAGGTCTGGCTCTCCGCCGGAGCAGGCCGTGTGTTGCCCTGCCCTCTGCATGCACAGAGTGGAGGCCAACGACCCATGTGGCTGGAGCTCACTCAGAAGCCGCAGTTGACACTTTGGGTACACCGTGTTCTTCCATGACCTGGGTCCAGGCGCGAGAGACCCTGCAGTCCTGAGAGGCCTACCAGTGTTAAAGCAGTACCTTCACTAAGGCTTCTCAGACAGAGCTGCACTCCCAACACTTTTCACGGCTCTCGAGGACTTTCCTTTGGCAGCATGCGGGCAGGTTTCCGAACCACTAGCCAAGAAGGCTTTGGGATGAGCTCCTAGCGAGGAACTGCACACACCCCCTCGCTCTTGCGAGAAAACTCACTCTTCCTCACTTTGCCTCCCCGGGAACTCCTACGGTGATTACAAGACGGGCAACAGGACCCTTTTTCAGGCAGCTCTGAGCTCCCAGCTCTCCGGGTTGCCAACGGGACAGATTTCGCTTTTCTCGTCCGGCCTCCTTTTCACGGTTGCCACACAGCTCATGTAGTTGACGTTCCGGGAACCAAAGGAGGCCCGTGTCACATACTGTACTTCTTCGCTGAAAGCGCTTTGGAAAGCCAGTGTTCCTCCTGAAGTAAATTGCGCGAGCCAGTGAACGCCTTCGTTTCGCCTAGGTCATGGTACATCTCCCGAAGGCCTAGCCACCTTCAGAGGACGACTGCCTATTTCTCCCTCTAGAGGTAAAGTCCTGGTGCTGCTTCAGGGAGCAAGAGGTCAGGTATGAATTCCGAGAACTCACCGTGTAAGCACGGTGGTTTTCCAAAAGCAGCTCAGGGTTACAAAATGAGGCCCCCTTGCATTGCCCAGAAGCCCCGGTATCAACGTGTTCTTCAGGCTTCCTCTAAGCTCTCCAAATCTAGCTCTCCCATGGAGGAAAAACGTTGTTGCCCAGCCTCCTGCATACAAAACAGTAGAGTCCAAAGACCCATGTGGCTGGATGGTGCTCAGCAGGCACAGATGCCACTTTTGGTACACAGGGACCTTCCTTGGAATACGGTGCAGACGCTCGCATCCTCAGACTTTGAAAGGCACACCCGCATTTACAGCACTTTAGTGGGGAAGGCCTCTTTGAAACTGCTGACTGCGACTCTGCTGGTGGAAACACTGCACCTTACTTTGACTCTGGCGCTCGGCTGACATTCGCCATAGATAAAGTCCTGTGCTGGATGTGCTCCTAGCAAGGCATTGCAAGCACTCTGTTTCTTTGGGCAAAGTCTCCGTTCCTCCCCGGGTATTCCTGCAGGGTTGAGAAAGTTGGCGACCACAGTGCTTTTCATGAAGCACTGATCATCCAAAACACGGACTTTCCTTGCAACACGCGGGCAAGTTTCCTTATGACTAGCCAAGAAGGCTTTGGGATGAGAACCTAGCAAGGAACGGCACGCACTCCGGTTCTTCCAAGAAAATTCACTCGGCCTCAGGTTACCTCTCAGGGTAATCCTGGGGTGAATAGAAGACCGGCAACAGGACTGTTTCTCAGGCAGCTCTGAGGACACATCTCTCCGCTTTGTCACTGGGGCAAATTGTGCTGTTCCCGTCCCTCTCCACTTTCACGGTTGACACCTAGCTCATGTACCTGAAGTCCACAAGCAGGTGAAAGAGACATGCCACACACATGTGCCCTTCCATGAAAACACTTTGGCAAGCAGGAGTCCTCCTGAGGTGAATGGTGTGAGCCAGTGAATGATCTAGTTTCACCTACATCACCGTGGATCTTGCAAAGGCCTGACAGTCTTCAAAGGCTGAGAGCACATGTCTCCAGCTGGATCTGAAGTCGACGTGATGCATGCGAGGGGAAGACGTCAGCTATGAATTCTGAGAACACTTGCCATGGCGGTGTTTGTTCCAGTGCAGCTCAGGTTTACAAACTGGGGTCCCCTTGCATTGCCCAGAAGACCAGGGAGAAAACTCGTCCTGAGGATTCTTCCATGCTGTGGCTATCTGGCTCCCCGATGGAGGAAACACATTGCTGCCTGGCCTTCTGCATACCAACAGTAGAGCCCAAAGACCATCATGAGGCATGAGGTTGCTCAGAAGGCACAGATGACACTTTGGGTACACAGTGATTTTCCTCGGAAACTGGTGCAGACGTGAGCGTCCTCAGATATGTGAAAGGCACACCAGCATTACAGCACTTCAGTGGTGAAAGCCTCGGGTCTACTTGCGACCACCAACTTTGCTGATGGAAACACTGCCCCTTACTTTGAGTGTGCCGCTCAGTCGACATTCGCCTTAGCTGAAGCAGTCTGCTGCATGAGCTCCTGGCAAGGAACGGCAGGCGCACTGTTTCTTTCGAGAAAACTCACTCGTCCTCCCGGGCAATTCCTGCAGGGTGTCCAACATGGGCGCCACCCCGTGCCTTTCGTTCAGTTTTCTCGCCCCAAGCCTCCTGCTTCCAAAGGGGCAAAGAATGCTTTAGCCCTCAGGATCCAGTTTCTACGTGCAAAGCCAGCCTGTGGAGCAGCACCTTCTGCCCAGCTACGAGAGAGCCATGCGACACACTAGGCGCTCCTGTGAGGACCCTTTTGTAAGCAGAGGTTCTGCGCGAGGTGACGTGCCTAGTCACCACAGTGCTTCAGTCAGGCGATGTCGACTTTGGAACTTTCAATCGCCCAGCAGTGCTTCGGGAGAGGGGTCCATCATATCAGACTGGTTGTAAAGTCACATTTCTGCTTGAGGTGAAGGGTCGTCAGCTTTGAGTTCATACAATCAATGTTACTCTCCGGATAGGATTCAGGGCAGCTAATATCTAAGCCGGGAGTGTGACATGCATTGCTCATGACACCGGCCCCCACTCTGTTACCAAGACTGGTTTCCAGAGGTGGAGGTCTGGCTCTCCGCCGGAGCAGGCCGTGTGTTGCCCTGCCCTCTGCATGCACAGAGTGGAGGCCAACGACCCATGTGGCTGGAGCTCACTCAGAAGCCGCAGTTGACACTTTGGGTACACCGTGTTCTTCCATGACCTGGGTCCAGGCGCGAGAGACCCTGCAGTCCTGAGAGGCCTACCAGTGTTAAAGCAGTACCTTCACTAAGGCTTCTCAGACAGAGCTGCACTCCCAACACTTTTCACGGCTCTCGAGGACTTTCCTTTGGCAGCATGCGGGCAGGTTTCCGAACCACTAGCCAAGAAGGCTTTGGGATGAGCTCCTAGCGAGGAACTGCCCACACCCCCTCGTTCTTGCGAGAAAACTCACTCTTCCTCACTTTGCCTCCCCGGGAACTCCTACGGTGATTACAAGACGGGCAACAGGACCCTTTTTCAGGCAGCTCTGAGCACCCAGCTCTCCGGGTTGCCAACGGGACAGATTTCGCTTTTCTCGTCCGGCCTCCTTTTCACGGTTGCCACACAGCTCATGTAGTTGACGTTCCGGGAACCAAAGGAGGCCCGTGTCACATACTGTACTTCTTCGCTGAAAGCGCTTTGGAAAGCCAGTGTTCCTCCTGAAGTAAATTGCGCGAGCCAGTGAACGCCTTCGTTTCGCCTAGGTCATGGTACATCTCCCAAAGGCCTAGCCACCTTCAGAGGACGACTGCCTATTTCTCCCTCTAGAGGTAAAGTCCTGGTGCTGCTTCAGGGAGCAAGAGGTCAGGTATGAATTCCGAGAACTCACCGTGTAAGCACGGTGGTTTTCCAAAAGCAGCTCAGGGTTACAAAATGAGGCCCCCTTGCATTGCCCAGAAGCCCCGGTATCAACGTGTTCTTCAGGCTTCCTCTAAGCTCTCCAAATCTAGCTCTCCCATGGAGGAAAAACGTTGTTGCCCAGCCTCCTGCATACAAAACAGTAGAGTCCAAAGACCCATGTGGCTGGATGCTGCTCAGCAGGCACAGATGCCACTTTTGGTACACAGGGACCTTCCTTGGAATACGGTGCAGACGCTCGCATCCTCAGACTTTGAAAGGCACACCCGCATTTACAGCACTTTAGTGGGGAAGGCCTCTTTGAAACTGCTGACTGCGACTCTGCTGGTGGAAACACTGCACCTTACTTTGACTCTGGCGCTCGGCTGACATTCGCCATAGATAAAGTCCTGTGCTGGATGTGCTCCTAGCAAGGCATTGCAAGCACTCTGTTTCTTTGGGCAAAGTCTCCGTTCCTCCCCGGGTATTCCTGCAGGGTTGAGAAAGTTGGCAACCACAGTGCTTTTCATGAAGCACTGATCATCCAAAACACGGACTTTCCTTGCAACACGCGGGCAAGTTTCCTTATGACTAGCCAAGAAGGCTTTGGGATGAGAACCTAGCAAGGAACGGCACGCACTCCGGTTCTTCCAAGAAAATTCACTCGGCCTCAGGTTACCTCTCAGGGTAATCCTGGGGTGAATAGAAGACCGGCAACAGGACTGTTTCTCAGGCAGCTCTGAGGACACATCTCTCCGCTTTGTCACTGGGGCAAATTGTGCTGTTCCCGTCCCTCTCCACTTTCACGGTTGACACCTAGCTCATGTACCTGAAGTCCACAAGCAGGTGAAAGAGACATGCCACACACATGTGCCCTTCCATGAAAACACTTTGGCAAGCAGGAGTCCTCCTGAGGTGAATGGTGTGAGCCAGTGAATGATCTAGTTTCACCTACATCACCGTGGATCTTGCAAAGGCCTGACAGTCTTCAAAGGCTGAGAGCACATGTCTCCAGCTGGATCTGAAGTCGACGTGATGCATGCGAGGGGAAGACGTCAGCTATGAATTCTGAGAACACTTGCCATGGCGGTGTTTGTTCCAGTGCAGCTCAGGTTTACAAACTGGGGTCCCCTTGCATTGCCCAGAAGACCAGGGAGAAAACTCGTCCTGAGGATTCTTCCATGCTGTGGCTATCTGGCTCCCCGATGGAGGAAACACATTGCTGCCGGGCCTTCTGCATACCAACAGTAGAGCCCAAAGACCATCATGAGGCATGAGGTTGCTCAGAAGGCACAGATGACACTTTGGGTACACAGTGATTTTCCTCGGAAACTGGTGCAGACGTGAGCGTCCTCAGATATGTGAAAGGCACACCAGCATTACAGCACTTCAGTGGTGAAAGCCTCGGGTCTACTTGCGACCACCAACTTTGCTGATGGAAACACTGCCCCTTACTTTGAGTGTGCCGCTCAGTCGACATTCGCCTTAGCTGAAGCAGTCTGCTGCATGAGCTCCTGGCAAGGAACGGCAGGCGCACTGTTTCTTTCGAGAAAACTCACTCGTCCTCCCGGGCAATTCCTGCAGGGTGTCCAACATGGGCGCCACCCCGTGCCTTTCGTTCAGTTTTCTCGCCCCAAGCCTCCTGCTTCCAAAGGGGCAAAGAATGCTTTAGCCCTCAGGATCCAGTTTCTACGTGCAAAGCCAGCCTGTGGAGCAGCACCTTCTGCCCAGCTACGAGAGAGCCATGCGACACACTAGGCGCTCCTGTGAGGACCCTTTTGTAAGCAGAGGTTCTGCGCGAGGTGACGTGCCTAGTCACCACAGTGCTTCAGTCAGGCGATGTCGACTTTGGAACTTTCAATCGCCCAGCAGTGCTTCGGGAGAGGGGTCCATCATATCAGACTGGTTGTAAAGTCACATTTCTGCTTGAGGTGAAGGGTCGTCAGCTTTGAGTTCATACAATCAATGTTACTCTCCGGATAGGATTCAGGGCAGCTAATATCTAAGCCGGGAGTGTGACATGCATTGCTCATGACACCGGCCCCCACTCTGTTACCAAGACTGGTTTCCAGAGGTGGAGGTCTGGCTCTCCGCCGGAGCAGGCCGTGTGTTGCCCTGCCCTCTGCATGCACAGAGTGGAGGCCAACGACCCATGTGGCTGGAGCTCACTCAGAAGCCGCAGTTGACACTTTGGGTACACCGTGTTCTTCCATGACCTGGGTCCAGGCGCGAGAGACCCTGCAGTCCTGAGAGGCCTACCAGTGTTAAAGCAGTACCTTCACTAAGGCTTCTCAGACAGAGCTGCACTCCCAACACTTTTCACGGCTCTCGAGGACTTTCCTTTGGCAGCATGCGGGCAGGTTTCCGAACCACTAGCCAAGAAGGCTTTGGGATGAGCTCCTAGCGAGGAACTGCCCACACCCCCTCGTTCTTGCGAGAAAACTCACTCTTCCTCACTTTGCCTCCCCGGGAACTCCTACGGTGATTACAAGACGGGCAACAGGACCCTTTTTCAGGCAGCTCTGAGCACCCAGCTCTCCGGGTTGCCAACGGGACAGATTTCGCTTTTCTCGTCCGGCCTCCTTTTCACGGTTGCCACACAGCTCATGTAGTTGACGTTCCGGGAACCAAAGGAGGCCCGTGTCACATACTGTACTTCTTCGCTGAAAGCGCTTTGGAAAGCCAGTGTTCCTCCTGAAGTAAATTGCGCGAGCCAGTGAACGCCTTCGTTTCGCCTAGGTCATGGTACATCTCCCAAAGGCCTAGCCACCTTCAGAGGACGACTGCCTATTTCTCCCTCTAGAGGTAAAGTCCTGGTGCTGCTTCAGGGAGCAAGAAGTCAGGTATGAATTCCGAGAACTCACCGTGTAAGCACGGTGGTTTTCCAAAAGCAGCTCAGGGTTACAAAATGAGGCCCCCTTGCATTGCCCAGAAGCCCCGGTATCAACGTGTTCTTCAGGCTTCCTCTAAGCTCTCCAAATCTAGCTCTCCCATGGAGGAAAAACGTTGTTGCCCAGCCTCCTGCATACAAAACAGTAGAGTCCAAAGACCCATGTGGCTGGATGGTGCTCAGCAGGCACAGATGCCACTTTTGGTACACAGGGACCTTCCTTGGAATACGGTGCAGACGCTCGCATCCTCAGACTTTGAAAGGCACACCCGCATTTACAGCACTTTAGTGGGGAAGGCCTCTTTGAAACTGCTGACTGCGACTCTGCTGGTGGAAACACTGCACCTTACTTTGACTCTGGCGCTCGGCTGACATTCGCCATAGATAAAGTCCTGTGCTGGATGTGCTCCTAGCAAGGCATTGCAAGCACTCTGTTTCTTTGGGCAAAGTCTCCGTTCCTCCCCGGGTATTCCTGCAGGGTTGAGAAAGTTGGCGACCACAGTGCTTTTCATGAAGCACTGATCATCCAAAACACGGACTTTCCTTGCAACACGCGGGCAAGTTTCCTTATGACTAGCCAAGAAGGCTTTGGGATGAGAACCTAGCAAGGAACGGCACGCACTCCGGTTCTTCCAAGAAAATTCACTCGGCCTCAGGTTACCTCTCAGGGTAATCCTGGGGTGAATAGAAGACCGGCAACAGGACTGTTTCTCAGGCAGCTCTGAGGACACATCTCTCCGCTTTGTCACTGGGGCAAATTGTGCTGTTCCCGTCCCTCTCCACTTTCACGGTTGACACCTAGCTCATGTACCTGAAGTCCACAAGCAGGTGAAAGAGACATGCCACACACATGTGCCCTTCCATGAAAACACTTTGGCAAGCAGGAGTCCTCCTGAGGTGAATGGTGTGAGCCAGTGAATGATCTAGTTTCACCTACATCACCGTGGATCTTGCAAAGGCCTGACAGTCTTCAAAGGCTGAGAGCACATGTCTCCAGCTGGATCTGAAGTCGACGTGATGCATGCGAGGGGAAGACGTCAGCTATGAATTCTGAGAACACTTGCCATGGCGGTGTTTGTTCCAGTGCAGCTCAGGTTTACAAACTGGGGTCCCCTTGCATTGCCCAGAAGACCAGGGAGAAAACTCGTCCTGAGGATTCTTCCATGCTGTGGCTATCTGGCTCCCCGATGGAGGAAACACATTGCTGCCGGGCCTTCTGCATACCAACAGTAGAGCCCAAAGACCATCATGAGGCATGAGGTTGCTCAGAAGGCACAGATGACACTTTGGGTACACAGTGATTTTCCTCGGAAACTGGTGCAGACGTGAGCGTCCTCAGATATGTGAAAGGCACACCAGCATTACAGCACTTCAGTGGTGAAAGCCTCGGGTCTACTTGCGACCACCAACTTTGCTGATGGAAACACTGCCCCTTACTTTGAGTGTGCCGCTCAGTCGACATTCGCCTTAGCTGAAGCAGTCTGCTGCATGAGCTCCTGGCAAGGAACGGCAGGCGCACTGTTTCTTTCGAGAAAACTCACTCGTCCTCCCGGGCAATTCCTGCAGGGTGTCCAACATGGGCGCCACCCCGTGCCTTTCGTTCAGTTTTCTCGCCCCAAGCCTCCTGCTTCCAAAGGGGCAAAGAATGCTTTAGCCCTCAGGATCCAGTTTCTACGTGCAAAGCCAGCCTGTGGAGCAGCACCTTCTGCCCAGCTACGAGAGAGCCATGCGACACACTAGGCGCTCCTGTGAGGACCCTTTTGTAAGCAGAGGTTCTGCGCGAGGTGACATGCCTAGTCACCACAGTGCTTCAGTCAGGCGATGTCGACTTTGGAACTTTCAATCGCCCAGCAGTGCTTCGGGAGAGGGGTCCATCATATCAGACTGGTTGTAAAGTCACATTTCTGCTTGAGGTGAAGGGTCGTCAGCTTTGAGTTCATACAATCAATGTTACTCTCCGGATAGGATTCAGGGCAGCTAATATCTAAGCCGGGAGTGTGACATGCATTGCTCATGACACCGGCCCCCACTCTGTTACCAAGACTGGTTTCCAGAGGTGGAGGTCTGGCTCTCCGCCGGAGCAGGCCGTGTGTTGCCCTGCCCTCTGCATGCACAGAGTGGAGGCCAACGACCCATGTGGCTGGAGCTCACTCAGAAGCCGCAGTTGACACTTTGGGTACACCGTGTTCTTCCATGACCTGGGTCCAGGCGCGAGAGACCCTGCAGTCCTGAGAGGCCTACCAGTGTTAAAGCAGTACCTTCACTAAGGCTTCTCAGACAGAGCTGCACTCCCAACACTTTTCACGGCTCTCGAGGACTTTCCTTTGGCAGCATGCGGGCAGGTTTCCGAACCACTAGCCAAGAAGGCTTTGGGATGAGCTCCTAGCGAGGAACTGCCCACACCCCCTCGTTCTTGCGAGAAAACTCACTCTTCCTCACTTTGCCTCCCCGGGAACTCCTACGGTGATTACAAGACGGGCAACAGGACCCTTTTTCAGGCAGCTCTGAGCACCCAGCTCTCCGGGTTGCCAACGGGACAGATTTCGCTTTTCTCGTCCGGCCTCCTTTTCACGGTTGCCACACAGCTCATGTAGTTGACGTTCCGGGAACCAAAGGAGGCCCGTGTCACATACTGTACTTCTTCGCTGAAAGCGCTTTGGAAAGCCAGTGTTCCTCCTGAAGTAAATTGCGCGAGCCAGTGAACGCCTGCGTTTCGCCTAGGTCATGGTACATCTCCCAAAGGCCTAGCCACCTTCAGAGGACGACTGCCTATTTCTCCCTCTAGAGGTAAAGTCCTGGTGCTGCTTCAGGGAGCAAGAGGTCAGGTATGAATTCCGAGAACTCACCGTGTAAGCACGGTGGTTTTCCAAAAGCAGCTCAGGGTTACAAAATGAGGCCCCCTTGCATTGCCCAGAAGCCCCGGTATCAACGTGTTCTTCAGGCTTCCTCTAAGCTCTCCAAATCTAGCTCTCCCATGGAGGAAAAACGTTGTTGCCCAGCCTCCTGCATACAAAACAGTAGAGTCCAAAGACCCATGTGGCTGGATGGTGCTCAGCAGGCACAGATGCCACTTTTGGTACACAGGGACCTTCCTTGGAATACGGTGCAGACGCTCGCATCCTCAGACTTTGAAAGGCACACCCGCATTTACAGCACTTTAGTGGGGAAGGCCTCTTTGAAACTGCTGACTGCGACTCTGCTGGTGGAAACACTGCACCTTACTTTGACTCTGGCGCTCGGCTGACATTCGCCATAGATAAAGTCCTGTGCTGGATGTGCTCCTAGCAAGGCATTGCAAGCACTCTGTTTCTTTGGGCAAAGTCTCCGTTCCTCCCCGGGTATTCCTGCAGGGTTGAGAAAGTTGGCGACCACAGTGCTTTTCATGAAGCACTGATCATCCAAAACACGGACTTTCCTTGCAACACGCGGGCAAGTTTCCTTATGACTAGCCAAGAAGGCTTTGGGATGAGAACCTAGCAAGGAACGGCACGCACTCCGGTTCTTCCAAGAAAATTCACTCGGCCTCAGGTTACCTCTCAGGGTAATCCTGGGGTGAATAGAAGACCGGCAACAGGACTGTTTCTCAGGCAGCTCTGAGGACACATCTCTCCGCTTTGTCACTGGGGCAAATTGTGCTGTTCCCGTCCCTCTCCACTTTCACGGTTGACACCTAGCTCATGTACCTGAAGTCCACAAGCAGGTGAAAGAGACATGCCACACACATGTGCCCTTCCATGAAAACACTTTGGCAAGCAGGAGTCCTCCTGAGGTGAATGGTGTGAGCCAGTGAATGATCTAGTTTCACCTACATCACCGTGGATCTTGCAAAGGCCTGACAGTCTTCAAAGGCTGAGAGCACATGTCTCCAGCTGGATCTGAAGTCGACGTGATGCATGCGAGGGGAAGACGTCAGCTATGAATTCTGAGAACACTTGCCATGGCGGTGTTTGTTCCAGTGCAGCTCAGGTTTACAAACTGGGGTCCCCTTGCATTGCCCAGAAGACCAGGGAGAAAACTCGTCCTGAGGATTCTTCCATGCTGTGGCTATCTGGCTCCCCGATGGAGGAAACACATTGCTGCCGGGCCTTCTGCATACCAACAGTAGAGCCCAAAGACCATCATGAGGCATGAGGTTGCTCAGAAGGCACAGATGACACTTTGGGTACACAGTGATTTTCCTCGGAAACTGGTGCAGACGTGAGCGTCCTCAGATATGTGAAAGGCACACCAGCATTACAGCACTTCAGTGGTGAAAGCCTCGGGTCTACTTGTGACCACCAACTTTGCTGATGGAAACACTGCCCCTTACTTTGAGTGTGCCGCTCAGTCGACATTCGCCTTAGCTGAAGCAGTCTGCTGCATGAGCTCCTGGCAAGGAACGGCAGGCGCACTGTTTCTTTCGAGAAAACTCACTCGTCCTCCCGGGCAATTCCTGCAGGGTGTCCAACATGGGCGCCACCCCGTGCCTTTCGTTCAGTTTTCTCGCCCCAAGCCTCCTGCTTCCAAAGGGGCAAAGAATGCTTTAGCCCTCAGGATCCAGTTTCTACGTGCAAAGCCAGCCTGTGGAGCAGCACCTTCTGCCCAGCTACGAGAGAGCCATGCGACACACTAGGCGCTCCTGTGAGGACCCTTTTGTAAGCAGAGGTTCTGCGCGAGGTGACGTGCCTAGTCACCACAGTGCTTCAGTCAGGCGATGTCGACTTTGGAACTTTCAATCGCCCAGCAGTGCTTCGGGAGAGGGGTCCATCATATCAGACTGGTTGTAAAGTCACATTTCTGCTTGAGGTGAAGGGTCGTCAGCTTTGAGTTCATACAATCAATGTTACTCTCCGGATATGATTCAGGGCAGCTAATATCTAAGCCGGGAGTGTGACATGCATTGCTCATGACACCGGCCCCCACTCTGTTACCAAGACTGGTTTCCAGAGGTGGAGGTCTGGCTCTCCGCCGGAGCAGGCCGTGTGTTGCCCTGCCCTCTGCATGCACAGAGTGGAGGCCAACGACCCATGTGGCTGGAGCTCACTCAGAAGCCGCAGTTGACACTTTGGGTACACCGTGTTCTTCCATGACCTGGGTCCAGGCGCGAGAGACCCTGCAGTCCTGAGAGGCCTACCAGTGTTAAAGCAGTACCTTCACTAAGGCTTCTCAGACAGAGCTGCACTCCCAACACTTTTCACGGCTCTCGAGGACTTTCCTTTGGCAGCATGCGGGCAGGTTTCCGAACCACTAGCCAAGAAGGCTTTGGGATGAGCTCCTAGCGAGGAACTGCCCACACCCCCTCGTTCTTGCGAGAAAACTCACTCTTCCTCACTTTGCCTCCCCGGGAACTCCTACGGTGATTACAAGACGGGCAACAGGACCCTTTTTCAGGCAGCTCTGAGCACCCAGCTCTCCGGGTTGCCAACGGGACAGATTTCGCTTTTCTCGTCCGGCCTCCTTTTCACGGTTGCCACACAGCTCATGTAGTTGACGTTCCGGGAACCAAAGGAGGCCCGTGTCACATACTGTACTTCTTCGCTGAAAGCGCTTTGGAAAGCCAGTGTTCCTCCTGAAGTAAATTGCGCGAGCCAGTGAACGCCTTCGTTTCGCCTAGGTCATGGTACATCTCCCAAAGGCCTAGCCACCTTCAGAGGACGACTGCCTATTTCTCCCTCTAGAGGTAAAGTCCTGGTGCTGCTTCAGGGAGCAAGAGGTCAGGTATGAATTCCGAGAACTCACCGTGTAAGCACGGTGGTTTTCCAAAAGCAGCTCAGGGTTACAAAATGAGGCCCCCTTGCATTGCCCAGAAGCCCCGGTATCAACGTGTTCTTCAGGCTTCCTCTAAGCTCTCCAAATCTAGCTCTCCCATGGAGGAAAAACGTTGTTGCCCAGCCTCCTGCATACAAAACAGTAGAGTCCAAAGACCCATGTGGCTGGATGGTGCTCAGCAGGCACAGATGCCACTTTTGGTACACAGGGACCTTCCTTGGAATACGGTGCAGACGCTCGCATCCTCAGACTTTGAAAGGCACACCCGCATTTACAGCACTTTAGTGGGGAAGGCCTCTTTGAAACTGCTGACTGCGACTCTGCTGGTGGAAACACTGCACCTTACTTTGACTCTGGCGCTCGGCTGACATTCGCCATAGATAAAGTCCTGTGCTGGATGTGCTCCTAGCAAGGCATTGCAAGCACTCTGTTTCTTTGGGCAAAGTCTCCGTTCCTCCCCGGGTATTCCTGCAGGGTTGAGAAAGTTGGCGACCACAGTGCTTTTCATGAAGCACTGATCATCCAAAACACGGACTTTCCTTGCAACACGCGGGCAAGTTTCCTTATGACTAGCCAAGAAGGCTTTGGGATGAGAACCTAGCAAGGAACGGCACGCACTCCGGTTCTTCCAAGAAAATTCACTCGGCCTCAGGTTACCTCTCAGGGTAATCCTGGGGTGAATAGAAGACCGGCAACAGGACTGTTTCTCAGGCAGCTCTGAGGACACATCTCTCTGCTTTGTCACTGGGGCAAATTGTGCTGTTCCCGTCCCTCTCCACTTTCACGGTTGACACCTAGCTCATGTACCTGAAGTCCACAAGCAGGTGAAAGAGACATGCCACACACATGTGCCCTTCCATGAAAACACTTTGGCAAGCAGGAGTCCTCCTGAGGTGAATGGTGTGAGCCAGTGAATGATCTAGTTTCCCCTACATCACCGTGGATCTTGCAAAGGCCTGACAGTCTTCAAAGGCTGAGAGCACATGTCTCCAGCTGGATCTGAAGTCGACGTGATGCATGCGAGGGGAAGACGTCAGCTATGAATTCTGAGAACACTTGCCATGGCGGTGTTTGTTCCAGTGCAGCTCAGGTTTACAAACTGGGGTCCCCTTGCATTGCCCAGAAGACCAGGGAGAAAACTCGTCCTGAGGATTCTTCCATGCTGTGGCTATCTGGCTCCCCGATGGAGGAAACACATTGCTGCCTGGCCTTCTGCATACCAACAGTAGAGCCCAAAGACCATCATGAGGCATGAGGTTGCTCAGAAGGCACAGATGACACTTTGGGTACACAGTGATTTTCCTCGGAAACTGGTGCAGACGTGAGCGTCCTCAGATATGTGAAAGGCACACCAGCATTACAGCACTTCAGTGGTGAAAGCCTCGGGTCTACTTGCGACCACCAACTTTGCTGATGGAAACACTGCCCCTTACTTTGAGTGTGCCGCTCAGTCGACATTCGCCTTAGCTGAAGCAGTCTGCTGCATGAGCTCCTGGCAAGGAACGGCAGGCGCACTGTTTCTTTCGAGAAAACTCACTCGTCCTCCCGGGCAATTCCTGCAGGGTGTCCAACATGGGCGCCACCCCGTGCCTTTCGTTCAGTTTTCTCGCCCCAAGCCTCCTGCTTCCAAAGGGGCAAAGAATGCTTTAGCCCTCAGGATCCAGTTTCTACGTGCAAACCCAGCCTGTGGAGCAGCACCTTCTGCCCAGCTACGAGAGAGCCATGCGACACACTAGGCGCTCCTGTGAGGACCCTTTTGTAAGCAGAGGTTCTGCGCGAGGTGACGTGCCTAGTCACCACAGTGCTTCAGTCAGGCGATGTCGACTTTGGAACTTTCAATCGCCCAGCAGTGCTTCGGGAGAGGGGTCCATCATATCAGACTGGTTGTAAAGTCACATTTCTGCTTGAGGTGAAGGGTCGTCAGCTTTGAGTTCATACAATCAATGTTACTCTCCGGATATGATTCAGGGCAGCTAATATCTAAGCCGGGAGTGTGACATGCATTGCTCATGACACCGGCCCCCACTCTGTTACCAAGACTGGTTTCCAGAGGTGGAGGTCTGGCTCTCCGCCGGAGCAGGCCGTGTGTTGCCCTGCCCTCTGCATGCACAGAGTGGAGGCCAACGACCCATGTGGCTGGAGCTCACTCAGAAGCCGCAGTTGACACTTTGGGTACACCGTGTTCTTCCATGACCTGGGTCCAGGCGCGAGAGACCCTGCAGTCCTGAGAGGCCTACCAGTGTTAAAGCAGTACCTTCACTAAGGCTTCTCAGACAGAGCTGCACTCCCAACACTTTTCACGGCTCTCGAGGACTTTCCTTTGGCAACATGCGGGCAGGTTTCCGAACCACTAGCCAAGAAGGCTTTGGGATGAGCTCCTAGCGAGGAACTGCCCACACCCCCTCGTTCTTGCGAGAAAACTCACTCTTCCTCACTTTGCCTCCCCGGGAACTCCTACGGTGATTACAAGACGGGCAACAGGACCCTTCTTCAGGCAGCTCTGAGCACCCAGCTCTCCGGGTTGCCAACGGGACAGATTTCGCTTTTCTCGTCCGGCCTCCTTTTCACGGTTGCCACACAGCTCATGTAGTTGACGTTCCGGGAACCAAAGGAGGCCCGTGTCACATACTGTACTTCTTCGCTGAAAGCGCTTTGGAAAGCCAGTGTTCCTCCTGAAGTAAATTGCGCGAGCCAGTGAACGCCTTCGTTTCGCCTAGGTCATGGTACATCTCCCAAAGGCCTAGCCACCTTCAGAGGACGACTGCCTATTTCTCCCTCTAGAGGTAAAGTCCTGGTGCTGCTTCAGGGAGCAAGAGGTCAGGTATGAATTCCGAGAACTCACCGTGTAAGCACGGTGGTTTTCCAAAAGCAGCTCAGGGTTACAAAATGAGGCCCCCTTGCATTGCCCAGAAGCCCCGGTATCAACGTGTTCTTCAGGCTTCCTCTAAGCTCTCCAAATCTAGCTCTCCCATGGAGGAAAAACGTTGTTGCCCAGCCTCCTGCATACAAAACAGTAGAGTCCAAAGACCCATGTGGCTGGATGGTGCTCAGCAGGCACAGATGCCACTTTTGGTACACAGGGACCTTCCTTGGAATACGGTGCAGACGCTCGCATCCTCAGACTTTGAAAGGCACACCCGCATTTACAGCACTTTAGTGGGGAAGGCCTCTTTGAAACTGCTGACTGCGACTCTGCTGGTGGAAACACTGCACCTTACTTTGACTCTGGCGCTCGGCTGACATTCGCCATAGATAAAGTCCTGTGCTGGATGTGCTCCTAGCAAGGCATTGCAAGCACTCTGTTTCTTTGGGCAAAGTCTCCGTTCCTCCCCGGGTATTCCTGCAGGGTTGAGAAAGTTGGCGACCACAGTGCTTTTCATGAAGCACTGATCATCCAAAACACGGACTTTCCTTGCAACACGCGGGCAAGTTTCCTTATGACTAGCCAAGAAGGCTTTGGGATGAGAACCTAGCAAGGAACGGCACGCACTCCGGTTCTTCCAAGAAAATTCACTCGGCCTCAGGTTACCTCTCAGGGTAATCCTGGGGTGAATAGAAGACCGGCAACAGGACTGTTTCTCAGGCAGCTCTGAGGACACATCTCTCTGCTTTGTCACTGGGGCAAATTGTGCTGTTCCCGTCCCTCTCCACTTTCACGGTTGACACCTAGCTCATGTACCTGAAGTCCACAAGCAGGTGAAAGAGACATGCCACACACATGTGCCCTTCCATGAAAACACTTTGGCAAGCAGGAGTCCTCCTGAGGTGAATGGTGTGAGCCAGTGAATGATCTAGTTTCACCTACATCACCGTGGATCTTGCAAAGGCCTGACAGTCTTCAAAGGCTGAGAGCACATGTCTCCAGCTGGATCTGAAGTCGACGTGATGCATGCGAGGGGAAGACGTCAGCTATGAATTCTGAGAACACTTGCCATGGCGGTGTTTGTTCCAGTGCAGCTCAGGTTTACAAACTGGGGTCCCCTTGCATTGCCCAGAAGACCAGGGAGAAAACTCGTCCTGAGGATTCTTCCATGCTGTGGCTATCTGGCTCCCCGATGGAGGAAACACATTGCTGCCTGGCCTTCTGCATACCAACAGTAGAGCCCAAAGACCATCATGAGGCATGAGGTTGCTCAGAAGGCACAGATGACACTTTGGGTACACAGTGATTTTCCTCGGAAACTGGTGCAGACGTGAGCGTCCTCAGATATGTGAAAGGCACACCAGCATTACAGCCCTTCAGTGGTGAAAGCCTCGGGTCTACTTGTGACCACCAACTTTGCTGATGGAAACACTGCCCCTTACTTTGAGTGTGCCGCTCAGTCGACATTCGCCTTAGCTGAAGCAGTCTGCTGCATGAGCTCCTGGCAAGGAACGGCAGGCGCACTGTTTCTTTCGAGAAAACTCACTCGTCCTCCCGGGCAATTCCTGCAGGGTGTCCAACATGGGCGCCACCCCGTGCCTTTCGTTCAGTTTTCTCGCCCCAAGCCTCCTGCTTCCAAAGGGGCAAAGAATGCTTTAGCCCTCAGGATCCAGTTTCTACGTGCAAACCCAGCCTGTGGAGCAGCACCTTCTGCCCAGCTACGAGAGAGCCATGCGACACACTAGGCGCTCCTGTGAGGACCCTTTTGTAAGCAGAGGTTCTGCGCCAGGTGGCGTGCCTAGTCACCACAGTGCTTCAGTCAGGCGATGTCGACTTTGGAACTTTCAATCGCCCAGCAGTGCTTCGGGAGAGGGGTCCATCATATCAGACTGGTTGTAAAGTCACATTTCTGCTTGAGGTGAAGGGTCGTCAGCTTTGAGTTCATACAATCAATGTTACTCTCCGGATAGGATTCAGGGCAGCTAATATCTAAGCCGGGAGTGTGACATGCATTGCTCATGACACCGGCCCCCACTCTGTTACCAAGACTGGTTTCCAGAGGTGGAGGTCTGGCTCTCCGCCGGAGCAGGCCGTGTGTTGCCCTGCCCTCTGCATGCACAGAGTGGAGGCCAACGACCCATGTGGCTGGAGCTCACTCAGAAGCCGCAGTTGACACTTTGGGTACACCGTGTTCTTCCATGACCTGGGTCCAGGCGCGAGAGACCCTGCAGTCCTGAGAGGCCTACCAGTGTTAAAGCAGTACCTTCACTAAGGCTTCTCAGACAGAGCTGCACTCCCAACACTTTTCACGGCTCTCGAGGACTTTCCTTTGGCAGCATGCGGGCAGGTTTCCGAACCACTAGCCAAGAAGGCTTTGGGATGAGCTCCTAGCGAGGAACTGCCCACACCCCCTCGTTCTTGCGAGAAAACTCACTCTTCCTCACTTTGCCTCCCCGGGAACTCCTACGGTGAGTACAAGACGGGCAACAGGACCCTTTTTCAGGCAGCTCTGAGCACCCAGCTCTCCGGGTTGCCAACGGGACAGATTTCGCTTTTCTCGTCCGGCCTCCTTTTCACGGTTGCCACACAGCTCATGTAGTTGACGTTCCGGGAACCAAAGGAGGCCCGTGTCACATACTGTACTTCTTCGCTGAAAGCGCTTTGGAAAGCCAGTGTTCCTCCTGAAGTAAATTGCGCGAGCCAGTGAACGCCTTCGTTTCGCCTAGGTCATGGTACATCTCCCAAAGGCCTAGCCACCTTCAGAGGACGACTGCCTATTTCTCCCTCTAGAGGTAAAGTCCTGGTGCTGCTTCAGGGAGCAAGAGGTCAGGTATGAATTCCGAGAACTCACCGTGTAAGCACGGTGGTTTTCCAAAAGCAGCTCAGGGTTACAAAATGAGGCCCCCTTGCATTGCCCAGAAGCCCCGGTATCAACGTGTTCTTCAGGCTTCCTCTAAGCTCTCCAAATCTAGCTCTCCCATGGAGGAAAAACGTTGTTGCCCAGCCTCCTGCATACAAAACAGTAGAGTCCAAAGACCCATGTGGCTGGATGGTGCTCAGCAGGCACAGATGCCACTTTTGGTACACAGGGACCTTCCTTGGAATACGGTGCAGACGCTCGCATCCTCAGACTTTGAAAGGCACACCCGCATTTACAGCACTTTAGTGGGGAAGGCCTCTTTGAAACTGCTGACTGCGACTCTGCTGGTGGAAACACTGCACCTTACTTTGACTCTGGCGCTCGGCTGACATTCGCCATAGATAAAGTCCTGTGCTGGATGTGCTCCTAGCAAGGCATTGCAAGCACTCTGTTTCTTTGGGCAAAGTCTCCGTTCCTCCCCGGGTATTCCTGCAGGGTTGAGAAAGTTGGCGACCACAGTGCTTTTCATGAAGCACTGATCATCCAAAACACGGACTTTCCTTGCAACACGCGGGCAAGTTTCCTTATGACTAGCCAAGAAGGCTTTGGGATGAGAACCTAGCAAGGAACGGCACGCACTCCGGTTCTTCCAAGAAAATTCACTCGGCCTCAGGTTACCTCTCAGGGTAATCCTGGGGTGAATAGAAGACCGGCAACAGGACTGTTTCTCAGGCAGCTCTGAGGACACATCTCTCTGCTTTGTCACTGGGGCAAATTGTGCTGTTCCCGTCCCTCTCCACTTTCACGGTTGACACCTAGCTCATGTACCTGAAGTCCACAAGCAGGTGAAAGAGACATGCCACACACATGTGCCCTTCCATGAAAACACTTTGGCAAGCAGGAGTCCTCCTGAGGTGAATGGTGTGAGCCAGTGAATGATCTAGTTTCACCTACATCACCGTGGATCTTGCAAAGGCCTGACAGTCTTCAAAGGCTGAGAGCACATGTCTCCAGCTGGATCTGAAGTCGACGTGATGCATGCGAGGGGAAGACGTCAGCTATGAATTCTGAGAACACTTGCCATGGCGGTGTTTGTTCCAGTGCAGCTCAGGTTTACAAACTGGGGTCCCCTTGCATTGCCCAGAAGACCAGGGAGAAAACTCGTCCTGAGGATTCTTCCATGCTGTGGCTATCTGGCTCCCCGATGGAGGAAACACATTGCTGCCTGGCCTTCTGCATACCAACAGTAGAGCCCAAAGACCATCATGAGGCATGAGGTTGCTCAGAAGGCACAGATGACACTTTGGGTACACAGTGATTTTCCTCGGAAACTGGTGCAGACGTGAGCGTCCTCAGATATGTGAAAGGCACACCAGCATTACAGCACTTCAGTGGTGAAAGCCTCGGGTCTACTTGTGACCACCAACTTTGCTGATGGAAACACTGCCCCTTACTTTGAGTGTGCCGCTCAGTCGACATTCGCCTTAGCTGAAGCAGTCTGCTGCATGAGCTCCTGGCAAGGAACGGCAGGCGCACTGTTTCTTTCGAGAAAACTCACTCTTCCTCCCGGGCAATTCCTGCAGGGTGTCCATCATGGGCGCCACCCCGTGCCTTTCGTTCAGTTTTCTCGCCCCAAGCCTCCTGCTTCCAAAGGGGCAAAGAATGCTTTAGCCCTCAGGATCCAGTTTCTACGTGCAAAGCCAGCCTGTGGAGCAGCACCTTCTGCCCAGCTACGAGAGAGCCATGCGACACACTAGGCGCTCCTGTGAGGACCCTTTTGTAAGCAGAGGTTCTGCGCGAGGTGACGTGCCTAGTCACCACAGTGCTTCAGTCAGGCGATGTCGACTTTGGAACTTTCAATCGCCCAGCAGTGCTTCGGGAGAGGGGTCCATCATATCAGACTGGTTGTAAAGTCACATTTCTGCTTGAGGTGAAGGGTCGTCAGCTTTGAGTTCATACAATCAATGTTACTCTCCGGATATGATTCAGGGCAGCTAATATCTAAGCCGGGAGTGTGACATGCATTGCTCATGACACCGGCCCCCACTCTGTTACCAAGACTGGTTTCCAGAGGTGGAGGTCTGGCTCTCCGCCGGAGCAGGCCGTGTGTTGCCCTGCCCTCTGCATGCACAGAGTGGAGGCCAACGACCCATGTGGCTGGAGCTCACTCAGAAGCCGCAGTTGACACTTTGGGTACACCGTGTTCTTCCATGACCTGGGTCCAGGCGCGAGAGACCCTGCAGTCCTGAGAGGCCTACCAGTGTTAAAGCAGTACCTTCACTAAGGCTTCTCAGACAGAGCTGCACTCCCAACACTTTTCACGGCTCTCGAGGACTTTCCTTTGGCAGCATGCGGGCAGGTTTCCGAACCACTAGCCAAGAAGGCTTTGGGATGAGCTCCTAGCGAGGAACTGCCCACACCCCCTCGTTCTTGCGAGAAAACTCACTCTTCCTCACTTTGCCTCCCCGGGAACTCCTACGGTGATTACAAGACGGGCAACAGGACCCTTCTTCAGGCAGCTCTGAGCACCCAGCTCTCCGGGTTGCCAACGGGACAGATTTCGCTTTTCTCGTCCGGCCTCCTTTTCACGGTTGCCACACAGCTCATGTAGTTGACGTTCCGGGAACCAAAGGAGGCCCGTGTCACATACTGTACTTCTTCGCTGAAAGCGCTTTGGAAAGCCAGTGTTCCTCCTGAAGTAAATTGCGCGAGCCAGTGAACGCCTTCGTTTCGCCTAGGTCATGGTACATCTCCCGAAGGCCTAGCCACCTTCAGAGGACGACTGCCTATTTCTCCCTCTAGAGGTAAAGTCCTGGTGCTGCTTCAGGGAGCAAGAGGTCAGGTATGAATTCCGAGAACTCACCGTGTAAGCACGGTGGTTTTCCAAAAGCAGCTCAGGGTTACAAAATGAGGCCCCCTTGCATTGCCCAGAAGCCCCGGTATCAACGTGTTCTTCAGGCTTCCTCTAAGCTCTCCAAATCTAGCTCTCCCATGGAGGAAAAACGTTGTTGCCCAGCCTCCTGCATACAAAACAGTAGAGTCCAAAGACCCATGTGGCTGGATGGTGCTCAGCAGGCACAGATGCCACTTTTGGTACACAGGGACCTTCCTTGGAATACGGTGCAGACGCTCGCATCCTCAGACTTTGAAAGGCACACCCGCATTTACAGCACTTTAGTGGGGAAGGCCTCTTTGAAACTGCTGACTGCGACTCTGCTGGTGGAAACACTGCACCTTACTTTGACTCTGGCGCTCGGCTGACATTCGCCATAGATAAAGTCCTGTGCTGGATGTGCTCCTAGCAAGGCATTGCAAGCACTCTGTTTCTTTGGGCAAAGTCTCCGTTCCTCCCCGGGTATTCCTGCAGGGTTGAGAAAGTTGGCGACCACAGTGCTTTTCATGAAGCACTGATCATCCAAAACACGGACTTTCCTTGCAACACGCGGGCAAGTTTCCTTATGACTAGCCAAGAAGGCTTTGGGATGAGAACCTAGCAAGGAACGGCACGCACTCCGGTTCTTCCAAGAAAATTCACTCGGCCTCAGGTTACCTCTCAGGGTAATCCTGGGGTGAATAGAAGACCGGCAACAGGACTGTTTCTCAGGCAGCTCTGAGGACACATCTCTCCGCTTTGTCACTGGGGCAAATTGTGCTGTTCCCGTCCCTCTCCACTTTCACGGTTGACACCTAGCTCATGTACCTGAAGTCCACAAGCAGGTGAAAGAGACATGCCACACACATGTGCCCTTCCATGAAAACACTTTGGCAAGCAGGAGTCCTCCTGAGGTGAATGGTGTGAGCCAGTGAATGATCTAGTTTCACCTACATCACCGTGGATCTTGCAAAGGCCTGACAGTCTTCAAAGGCTGAGAGCACATGTCTCCAGCTGGATCTGAAGTCGACGTGATGCATGCGAGGGGAAGACGTCAGCTATGAATTCTGAGAACACTTGCCATGGCGGTGTTTGTTCCAGTGCAGCTCAGGTTTACAAACTGGGGTCCCCTTGCATTGCCCAGAAGACCAGGGAGAAAACTCGTCCTGAGGATTCTTCCATGCTGTGGCTATCTGGCTCCCCGATGGAGGAAACACATTGCTGCCTGGCCTTCTGCATACCAACAGTAGAGCCCAAAGACCATCATGAGGCATGAGGTTGCTCAGAAGGCACAGATGACACTTTGGGTACACAGTGATTTTCCTCGGAAACTGGTGCAGACGTGAGCGTCCTCAGATATGTGAAAGGCACACCAGCATTACAGCACTTCAGTGGTGAAAGCCTCGGGTCTACTTGTGACCACCAACTTTGCTGATGGAAACACTGCCCCTTACTTTGAGTGTGCCGCTCAGTCGACATTCGCCTTAGCTGAAGCAGTCTGCTGCATGAGCTCCTGGCAAGGAACGGCAGGCGCACTGTTTCTTTCGAGAAAACTCACTCGTCCTCCCGGGCAATTCCTGCAGGGTGTCCAACATGGGCGCCACCCCGTGCCTTTCGTTCAGTTTTCTCGCCCCAAGCCTCCTGCTTCCAAAGGGGCAAAGAATGCTTTAGCCCTCAGGATCCAGTTTCTACGTGCAAAGCCAGCCTGTGGAGCAGCACCTTCTGCCCAGCTACGAGAGAGCCATGCGACACACTAGGCGCTCCTGTGAGGACCCTTTTGTAAGCAGAGGTTCTGCGCGAGGTGACGTGCCTAGTCACCACAGTGCTTCAGTCAGGCGATGTCGACTTTGGAACTTTCAATCGCCCAGCAGTGCTTCGGGAGAGGGGTCCATCATATCAGACTGGTTGTAAAGTCACATTTCTGCTTGAGGTGAAGGGTCGTCAGCTTTGAGTTCATACAATCAATGTTACTCTCCGGATATGATTCAGGGCAGCTAATATCTAAGCCGGGAGTGTGACATGCATTGCTCATGACACCGGCCCCCACTCTGTTACCAAGACTGGTTTCCAGAGGTGGAGGTCTGGCTCTCCGCCGGAGCAGGCCGTGTGTTGCCCTGCCCTCTGCATGCACAGAGTGGAGGCCAACGACCCATGTGGCTGGAGCTCACTCAGAAGCCGCAGTTGACACTTTGGTTACACCGTGTTCTTCCATGACCTGGGTCCAGGCGCGAGAGACCCTGCAGTCCTGAGAGGCCTACCAGTGTTAAAGCAGTACCTTCACTAAGGCTTCTCAGACAGAGCTGCACTCCCAACACTTTTCACGGCTCTCGAGGACTTTCCTTTGGCAGCATGCGGGCAGGTTTCCGAACCACTAGCCAAGAAGGCTTTGGGATGAGCTCCTAGCGAGGAACTGCCCACACCCCCTCGTTCTTGCGAGAAAACTCACTCTTCCTCACTTTGCCTCCCCGGGAACTCCTACGGTGATTACAAGACGGGCAACAGGACCCTTCTTCAGGCAGCTCTGAGCACCCAGCTCTCCGGGTTGCCAACGGGACAGATTTCGCTTTTCTCGTCCGGCCTCCTTTTCACGGTTGCCACACAGCTCATGTAGTTGACGTTCCGGGAACCAAAGGAGGCCCGTGTCACATACTGTACTT